>NC_067229.1:46926204-47141204 GCF_019924925.1 Ctenopharyngodon idella | reverse complement strand
GCCTTTAATAAAAAGCCACTCATTTGCACTTCTTGCATGTCATAGAAAAAACAAAGAATTCTCTCAGTTGAGCTTGATTCTGAAGACTGGCTAGCACTAATTCATTTTCATTTAAAGCCAGATTGCGAGTTGGCGCCAGTCTTATCAGGTGCTTACATGAAACTTTTGATTGGCAGCCTCAGGGAGAGGTTCAACCCTGGCAGGAGCGCCCGAGGGTTGTTGGCATCATTGCCCCTGTTTTTGTCTGTCACCCGCACACGAGGCCGTCTGCCACTCACCTCTCACGGTAATCATCATTTATCATGCGCAGCTCGTTTTGTCTTTTTGCCTCAGTTCACATTGGTAAGAAAAATGGCATTTTGGCCGTCATAAAGTGAGATGGATTGAGCATGAGAAGACGTCCCACTGTTCGGACAATGAATCAACGGCAGGATAGACGGCCGAATAAGGAGCCTTGTGTAAAATCTGCTGGTCACAGATCAGACTGAAGCACATGCTCCTTTAATGACTCATTTTTTTTAATCACTCGTGACTTTGAGTTATTGATAGCAGACTGACGGGGTTGAGCCAGTAATAAATAAACGCTCAATCACAGGGAGAAGAAAGATCTGTTCCAAAACCGTCTACATAGATAACATCATGTGTGGCATTCAGAACTGAGCTGGGAATGACTGAGGATGACAATTCAATTCCTGAATTTGAACTGAGGTAGTGCTGAAAATTGAATTTAGGAATGAATTTAATTCCACTGTAACTTTAATTGAATTCTAAGAAATTCTTAACTGTTATTTTAAGTTTTAATTTCAATGAAAATACTTATTATTTACACAAATGTGAGCATACACTTAACATATGGAACATTATTATAAATATATAATTAATAATGATAATTAAATATATTACATTCAATAAATTAATTTTCATGTATAGTCCATGATGTAAGAACACTTGCTAAAGTTTCACATAATGACTTCAACAGTCAAATGACATATAGTCAAAATTAATGATGTATTTGTGTTTTGTTGCAAAACATGGACTAATGAAATTCCTCTGGTGTATTACTGTGCAGAATTTCTTTGAATTACAATTCGATAAATCCCTTTTCCAGTCATTCCAGTTCCAACTGCTTGTGTTTTGGCCAGGTGAATTCAAACTAAAAGGGAGACAATTCTTAAATCATGATTTTCCCCCCCACTTTTTCCAGACACCTTGTTTTTGCCAAATTTCAAAGCAGCACTGCATGTATCCTTCAGTGAAGGCAATCCCAGAATTGCTAAATGAAAAACTTTTTAAAATTATACATAAATAAAAAGATATTTAATATTATTTTATTTATTAATATTTATTTATTTAAATATTTATTTACTTTTTTTTTTTTAATTAACTTTAAAATAACTTATTTAATTACATTTTAAAATGTATTGATAAAAATCTAATTAGAAAAATGGTCAGAAATTAGAAATTATTTTACATTTATGTACATCTTTTATGATGATTGTATTTAAAATAACTTTATTCCAGTCTCAAATGTATTGATAAAAAATTAGAAATGGTTGAGAAATTAGACATTATTTTACATTTATTTACATTTTTATAATGAATATATATATATATATATATATATATATATATATATATATATATATTTTTTTTTTTAAACTGATTCCATTTTAAAATGTATTGATGAAAAAAAATCTAATTAGAAATGGTTTAAAAATTAGAAATTATTTTACATTTAATCACATTTTCATAATAATTATCTTTAAAATAACTTGATTCCATTCTAAAAATGTATTGATAAAATGGTTTTACCCCATATATTTGTGTGTTGATGTATTTTTATACCACATTAGAGTATTGCTTAGCAACATGCTTAGGTCAAACTCCATTGGAATGGATGTGAGTCTCCACTCGCTTCATGTGGAGGAGCTGCTATGATCAGAGAGCAGCACAACAGGCTCTGAAACAGAGAGAAAGTCTATTTGTTATCACATGCTGTCCTCATTTATAAAAACATCATAAAACATCATTTATATCATAAATAAAAAGCATGATTTATATAAATGAATATTAGTGCATTTCTGAATGTAAACATGCTATTATAACATTATAATTTGCAAGCTACATCATAGATGGAGATTTATTCTGTATTGACCTGTTGAGGTTTCTGATCTTTTTTCTCTGAGCAGTTTAAATGGCACCAAATGAGAGTATTATGGGATGTGAGAGAAAAGAGCACAGTTATCATGAACATCCAAGCAGCATGCACCTCTCAATGGAGCTGTATTTTGTCTCATCGTTTGTCTTTACGTTTATTGGGAAGCTGTAAGAAGCTTCATTTTTTACAACTAAAATTACTGCATTGGTTATGTGATCTAATTTCCTGAACACCGGAGGGAGTAATTCAGCGCGGATGTTTATGCATTCAGATCCTCGGTCTAGTGCTGTCTGTCCTGTAATCGGTGAAAAGGTGAGTCAACAAATGTATTTAAGCAGACCTGTGGTTATTCCATCACGTTCTGGGATGTTTCAACAGAGTTTGTGGATTAAGCATTGCCTGCAGATGTAGATAGTGCAAACATTATCTATTTCAAACATGCATGGATTTGTCAAACAGAGCACACACATGTAGGAATTTCACCACATGTCATTATGAATTCTTGAAGATATCAAGGCCAATAATGCTGCACATGCTGCTGGTCCATCAACGCATGAATGGAATAATAAAGATACTGCAGCATCTTACAAAATACACTGATTCAACATACAGCTTGTTGATCGGTTATCTCGTTAATGCAAACATCTAATCAGCCAAACACACAGCAGCAACTCAATGCATTTAGATGCATGTAGATATGGTCAAGACTATGGTACTACTTTGCTCCCTTTGTTGAAAGTAGAACTGAAAAAAATCAGTTGTTTTAGTTATGATTACATTAATAATCAATGTCATTTGAAGTTTTGAATAACAAAGAACAAATTCAAACTGGTAAAACATTTCAAAGATTAAAGGATTTGTCTCCTGTTTCAAAGGATCTGTACACAAATCAGTTAAAAAGAGCTTGTGTAGATTGCAAATCAAGAACATTTAGAGATATGAAAACCAAGAAAAATGCCAAATAAAAGCATAATCATAAGCAGTTTGTTCAATAACAGGGGTTATGAGAAGAGCTCTTTCAACATTACAGTTAATAACAACTTGATAATTAAAGATCGAAACTGAAAGTTGCTGTTTTTAAAGACTTTCATACACATTTGGGAACTCGTGTTTCAGAATCCAGCTGTCAGTCACTGATTCCAAAAAGTGCACTATAGTTAAAGTTATGTCATTGCAGTCAGGAGCATGAAATATTATAGACAATAGTGACAGCATGCACTTTCAACAATTGCTGAAAGAAAATGAATTTAACCAAAGTCAATGGCCCAAACAAAGTGCCCAACTAAAGGAAACACTAATCACCATAATGGCGATTTCAAACACACTTCAACAACTTTTGTACATGTACCATATGAAAGAAATAAAGCTAAACTGGTTTGTAATAAGTGTATATGGTAATGTTGTTTTTGGAGCATTGTTTGCAGTTGATTTCATCTAAGGCTGTCATAGTTGTGCTGTCTGGTCATCTATTCTCTTTTTTCTGTTCTTGTTGTTAGTTTTATCTTCAGTGATTCTGCTTGTTAACAGCAGGTGTCATCACTAATGCTCAACAATCACTTTTTATATTGTAACAACATAATTCAAGATAAATGAGTCAGGAATATCCGAATGCCAAATCCTGACTAAAAGAGGAGCTGGGGATGGAGGAGGGTAATTAGCTCCTCAACAACACGATAAAGCTGCTGACAATACTGAATGAACCTTATATTGGGATGCTGTGATAGACGTCATATTCCTATTAGTAGACGTGGATCAGCTGATGCGAGCTTGACTGACGTGACCTGCCAGAACTAATGCTACGCTTGATTTGTTTAATTATTTAAAGTGAATTGACATATTGTCCTAACCAACCCCTAACCTTAAAACACAACCATTGGTAACCCTCTTGAAATATTTAACCTAATTTGTTTCAATTATGATGAGGCCCTATATTTTGGTTTTAATTTCAGTTTTGATGGAAAGAAAGACCTTATTTTTCAACACAGACGCAAGATATTTTCTGTGTATGAACAACATGAGAGCATCTGGTGTGTGGCCGACTTAAAGTGCAGCAATCGGATACACCAGTTTACAACATCAATCACCATAATGAATTGTTTTTGCACAGATAAAATAACTGGAGCCGAAAGCCTTGAACATTCAAATTTAAAATGGCTGCGCCCACTCTTTTACGTTAAAAATTAGCGGGAAAGAGAATAAAAATGTAATAATTTCCATGGGTCTAGTCTTTGTGTTTATTTTTAGATTTAATTCAGGTCTCCTCTGTTGGAGTAGAACTGGCTAGATGGCGCTGTCACAAAAAACGAGGGTGCTAGAAATGCGATCCTGAAACTGCAGCCTCCGGTTTTGCAGGAATATAGTATTGGGGAAAATTTCATCATTGGCAGGGAAAGAGTTAAGTTAGCAGCATATATAATAAAATCCACATCACCTCAAATTGATCACCCGAACATCATCACAGTTGTGACTTTTCAGATCTTTCACCTGCATTTCCTGCTGGAAGTCACTCTGTGCTTTTCCTCCAATTTCCCTATTCTGAGGAACGCTTTCACACACCAGGGTAATGAATGAGAATCAGTGAACCGCTGAAGCTTGAAGGACCGAACCCAGATGCAGTCGACTGGCATCTGTCCAGCTCTGCAAGCTCGTCACTGACAGCAGGAAATCCAATTAGAGAAGCGAAAGTCATCTCCGACCTGTGCCAGTTCTCCAGCCAGTCCTGCTTCCCCTGCTATGCATCAACACAAGGATAAAAAGAAGCTGAAGTCAGTTATTCTTGGGAAAATAATGCTAATTGGCAGGGAAAGAACAAACAATTTAATGCAGAGTGTCGTCCAGTGGAGGCCTGATCCTGTTTGGATAGCTTCCTCCTCCCGTCCTGCCATATGTAAACTAATTATTAAATCAGATTTACAGTATTTGAAGAGCGGGAATGAAATCTGGAGAGCGGCGAGAGAAATTTAATAGACAAACTGGGCATCTCTGAAGCTCTGAGGATTGTTTCTCTCTGCAGTAACACTAATTCTCTGCAGTGATCTTCCGTCAGTCGCATGGCTTCTGTCGTCTTTTGTTAGCGATGCAAATTTGACCGCAGTAATTAGTTGCCTGGCGTCGCTATAACCGAGAATAAATGATTTCTGCATCAATAATTCATTCAGCACTGTCATTAAGTGTTTGAATCCCATTAATTAGCTTCACTACACATATATTCCAGGGTACGCAGGTTTTCTGGGTTTTTCCTGTTCTGCAGAACCTTCTGAACTCTGTAACTTCAATGAATCTATTTGTGTTGTCATTTAAGAATGTTTTTCTATGAGAAGATTTAGTAGAATTCAGAAATCTGTTCTAATAAAGACCAGACTGCTCTATTAATTAAAACAATTACTTACACAATGTCAATGAATAGGATGAAAATAAAGAGCTCAAGTGAGTCATAACATGAAGATGTCATCTTGAAGTAAACTTTTTCTTTTTGTTTAGAATATGTAGGCTACTCTGTGTACACTATGGCCAAGTGCCAAACTTAAGGGAACACTAATCACCATAATGGTGACGCCAAACAGACTTCAACAACTTTTGTACATGTACCATATGAAAGAAATAAAGCCAAACTGGTTTGTAATAAGTATAATGCTGTTTTTGGAGATGTTTAATTGTCCTCAGCTTAGCACTCTAAAAATGCTTGGTTGTTTCAACCCAAATCTGGATAAACCCAACCGTTGGGTTAAAAATGTCATTAAAAAATTTTTACCCATTGGTTGGGTTTGTCCATATTTGACCTAAATTTGGGTTGAAACAACCTAGCATTTTTTAGAGTGTATATGGAATGGTGGTACAGGAATGGTTTTACAAGATAATGATGCTCAGGATCTGTTGCGCACCAAATCCTCCGCCATCGTCCAGTCAGTCATCTCATCTCTCCTTACTCTGGTCATGTGATAAGTGAAATCTGACTCCTGCTGCACTGTGCTGCATGCAAATCTGCAGCTCGTGCTGTATATGAAGCAGAACATATGCTTTCAGTTTATAATTGTAGCGTCCGTTGTCCAACTAAACTAAATGGTTTTTATTTCTATAAAAAAGCAAAATGACAGTGGGGGTGATGCCATAATATAATCAGCGTATGGCTGAACCAAATGTGCTGCACAAGTCCAGAAAATTGAAGCCAAAGCATTTTGATCGCCTCCTGGTGGCTGGCTGCAGTATAGGTCATGAACTCCGCCCTTTCCATGTAATCGAATGGGACACGAGCCAAACTAAAAAATCCAATTAAACTTCAAAGAATTTTTTTCCAAAGATGCTTTCTGTTGTTTTGGGAAGTGCCTATCACACAGACATATGTTCAAGTGTTCGTTTTCCAATTAGTTTGGTTTTAGTTAGTTATTTGATGCTATAAAAACAGGGTGTAATGTCATGATTGACAGCTGTGCTAGTGATATCAGCCGGAATGTGATTCCGCGACTCCACCTCAGGATCACTACTGCGCAGACTCAGGCTCCGAATAACGTAATCAGCAATGACCGTTACTGGGATATTTTGGCTTCATTTTTACATCTTTTTTTACAGTCTATGGTCCGAACACAGTGTAACACACCGGTAACACCGACTACCTATCGTTTCCTCCAGACATGAGGCTCATCAGACCAGAGAATCTTGTTTCTCAGTCTAAGCATCTTTTAGGTGCTTTTTTGAAAATTTTTTCACAGAGGAGAGGATTGAGTCTGGCCACTCAAGACCTCTGCCATAAACAGTATACATTTTAATTACTTTTTCATAGATGTACATTACATGTATGACTTTTGTACCTTCAGTATTTGTTATAAAAAGGTAAATAAAGAAAAAATATTTAATAGTTTTGATCTATAAAGGTCTTGTAGCCCTTATTTCACTCAATTTTTCTAAAGTGAGAAGATCTGTTTTCTTCTGTTTGACATGACAGACACTCTGAGCAGGTTTATGGCATGAAAAAGGAGACATGTTTGGCCAGTCCAGCTAGTTGCTGTAAAGATAAGACTGGAGTAGGTGATTCAGAAAACTTCAAAATGAGAAATGATATCTGGATGGTCTACTGCCAGATAAGCGCTTCATCGTTAGGGCATTTCATGCCTTTCCCCCCGTCAGCCATGATAGACAGGTGTGTCGCACCACCTGAAGGGATTATCCCATCCGGACCTCAACCACAAACTATCTTTAACATTCAGTTTTTCCAGCCTAATCCTGAATTTGAGATGAAATGGCATTTATAGTGGACGATAGATGGTGGGAATTCTGTACCATCAAAGCTCCTGTAAAAGGAATGATTTGCAAGATGACATTCACTACAAAAAAAAATAAAAAAATTCATAGTCAGTATTTTTGCCTTGTTTTCTAGTACAAATATCTTAAAATTCTTAAATCAAGCAAAATGACTAAAGATATTAAGTCTTGTTTTCTGAAATATGTATCAAAATTAAGGGTGTTTAAGCTTTAAAAAAAAAAAAAATATATATATATATATATATATATGAGATATTAAGTCTTGATTTCTGAAAAAATGTTTTAAAATTAAGTTAATTTATGTTTCAAATCTTTTTCATATTTGTTTGTCTTTTAGAGTAACAAAACATTTTTATTTTTATTCTTTTCATATATTTTATTTACATTTTTCATCATTTTTGGTGCTCCTTGGGCTGGTGGTACAAAATAACAATGAATATACTAGATTTTAGTTCAGTAATGTTTTTTATTTAATATTTGATATTTTTAGGGTATTTTAAGTTAAGTTACAAGTCCATTTATTCACTTTTTGAACTAAAAATGTATTTTTCAGCTTTAACTGTCATAAATATATATATTTTTTCAAAAAAGAGAGAGAGATTTACTCTAAAACTGCGAAAAAATCAAAGCCAAAATCAAATGTCCATTTTTTTAATTATTTATTTATTTTTTTTACATAGCAAGTGCCAAAACCTTTACCAATTTATACCATTCCGCTGAAGTAAAAAATTCTAAAAAACAACAACAACAAAACAAAACATAACATTTTTCGGTCAAAAATGACAGAAGAGCACCAGAGGGTTAATCATTATTGGTGTATGAATATGTATTTCATATATATATATAATTTATATATTAAGTATATATACTTAATTTTAATATTTTTCAGCAAACAAGACTTAATATGTTATCTCGTTTTGCATCTCAAGTAAATGTATCTTGATTTAAGAATGTTTAGATATTTGTACTGGAAAACAAGACAAAAATACTAAAAAAGGAAATCATTTTTTTGTGGTGTTGGGTTTGTGATTCCACCTTGGGAAATGTGAACTGGAATGAGATCATAATCGACAGAAAGGCCAGGACGGAAAACAGCTTGGATATACACAGACACACTAAATCAATGGTAAAATCTTACAATAGTTTGGAAAAATCCAATGAAGACAGTGAAGACCACCGGGACTCACACACATATACCGGCAGAAAGCCAAGACGTCCCCAAGGAAGAAAGAAGAAAGAAAATAAAGCAGCTCTATCATTTCACCTTGAATGCATTTCATCAGGCTGCTCTTATCCGTGGTCTTTCTAGCTCCGGGCGGCTCTGGACCCCGTCACTCCAGGGACAATGTTGGCTGTCACGCCGTGAACGCTGCCCACTGAAGCCTGACTGCCAGATTGTCAAAGCCTTTGGAAAACAAGGCCCTACTTTTCCGTACACAAGCCTCGGAGATGTGCATGGTGTGGAGTGTGTATCCGGACTGTTAGAAACATGGAACTAAACGAATTCCTGACAGTTTGACCAATTGACCGTGGGATTAAACGATGAGGTGACAAGTGAGACAATCGAGCAATAGAGCAGGAATGAACTAGTGAAAAGAGTTTAGCCGTAATGAAAATGTGTCACTGCAAAACCTTTCTGCTGAAAAACAGGAGACACTTTGTTTAAAAAAGAAAAAAATTCATCAATCTGCTCACTTGTTTCTACTGATTGACACGGTTACTGTTCATTTTCTCAGAGTCTTTGGTTCTGGAAGTATTTTGTGAATTTTTTTTTTTTAATTTTGAAATTGAAATTAAAAGTTTTACTGGAGTACGTTTTACAAGAAAACACTATTTCAGTCTTTCTACTTCAAAACTTCACGTTTAATTCACTGTTTCTCCGCCGTTTCTTTGAAACTATTTGTGAAATTTACTAGCAATTTCTGAGTGAAAAGTGTTTCAAAGTAAATCCTACGACAATTTGTTTAATGTTTTTATGACTAAATAAACTACTTATTCCATGAAATGCAGCAGATGAGAAATTCTTAACTATACAATAATTAAAATACCATATTTTTGCAAAGTATTTAAATATAAAAAAAATATAGTTTGAGAATATAGGAGACCTGATTATGTCATCTGAAATGTTTCATGGGAGCAAGAGCTCTTTTCCTCAGGATTATGGGTAATGTAGTTCTTCACTGGGAGGTTTTTTAAATATTATTCCAGAAACATATTTCACAATACATCCTTAGACCTCATAGTAGGTTTTCTAGAAAGGTTTTTTGGTTCTTAAAATGGGAAATATCTCTAAAATGTAATTCAGCGGATCTGTTAGCACAACTTAAATAAATGCATAGTTGCTAGTTTCAAAAATTCGAATTTATTGTTTTAATTAAACCTTTTAAGTTGCGAACATTATTTTGTAGAGTTCTGTTGACATAATAATGTTGATCATTACATCAAACTTAATATTGTCTGTAATTTAAACTCAAATTTCTGCATTAATAAGCTTTTTTTTTTTTTTTTTTAGAAAATTAGTTTGTAGTAACTTAATGAAAAGATCGTCTTGATGACTTCAGAAATTAGGCAGTGGATTTCTAATTCCCAGCATGCTTTGCAGGACTGGATAAGGAGAATAAATGTTGAAATAAAGTGTTATTTCATGTGTTTTTAGTGTTAGTGTTTAATGCTGTTATGTTTGACATTGTGACATGATAAACTCTACCTAAAACTACTTTAAACATTTTTTTTTTCCAATTCTTTTGTACATATCAAGCTTTTTGAGCTCATATTAATTAAGAGGACATGGAATATTTGTACTTTCAGTACTAAAAATTTATTTGTCACACTGTCAGAACATTTAAAATAAAGTAAGACAAAAAGATTTGGCTGTTACACTGTAAAAAATTATTTTCATGATTTGTTCTCACATTTTTTCTTTTCTCAAAGTCAGCTTAAATAATTAATGTGGTTCAGATACTATAATATTTTGAGTTTCTGTTGATTAAACCAATCTTCTTCATTGTATTAACTCAAATTTTTAATTTCAGTGAACTCAAAATGTTAAGGCAGCCAGGTAACTTATTTAAGTTAAACCACCAATTTTATTTTTTAATTTTTTTTCAGTGTGTTAACAAAACTAATTGAAAACTAATTGGTAATTGAAGCAGAAATTAAATATAAATATTACATGAAAAGCAAATATATGAACATTTTTGCCTTGGCAGCTAATGGAAATAAGTGATAAAATTACTCAAACTGAAATAAGAATAAATGAAAGCTAAAGAGAAATATATATAAAAAAACTAAATCTAATTAAAATGACAAAAGCACATAACAAAATGGCTAAAACTTAAACTAATATATAATATATTAAAATATTCATAAATACTAGTATAACAGTATATAAATGATACTACACTCTAAAAAAATGCTGGGTTAAAAATAACCCAAGTTGGGTTAAATGTTTGACCCAACCTGCTGGGTAGTTTTATTTAACTATTGTTTAAAAACAACTATATTTCTCACCCAAAATGAACCAAAAATTATTAAATTGCTTATTAATAAATGTTTACCTTTTGATTATTATTGTTGCCTCTAGTAATTATGTGTCTAATTTTTAATTTCCAACCTATTTTGGATTCATTTTAATTCAGCCATATAGTCATTTTTAAACAATAGTTGGGTTAAATAAAACTACCCAGCATGTTGTCCATATTTAACCCAACTTGGGTTGTTTTTAACCCAGCATTTTTTAGAGTGTAACATAACACTGATTTACAGTGCTTAAGATACATATTTCATTACACATACATTGAGATTTGAATAGCTAAAGTTTGTCTGTGATGGAAATGAACAGGATTTTTAACTCCGTCACTCTATTTAACAAATAAAATAAACCAATTGACTTTAACTCAGAATGATTCTGTAACAACATTAATATGAGTTCACTCTGGGGACACATGGATGAAAAAACAGCTTGAAATGACAATCGCAATGACTCATTTCCATCGGATCTACTAGCAGCTGTGCACAAACACACACGTGAATTATGTTTCTGCAACACATGGAGGCGTAAATGAATCCCTGAAGACGCATCGCAAAACCACAGCTGATAAACAAACAGAGGACGGAGACACGCGCAAACAAACACCTAAAACTGAGAGATGCAGCGGATGTTGGCGGATCCGTCGAGACGGATGTCTGGGATTGGAGGCCGAAGCCTGTGAGCGGTGATGGGCGTCCTGGTTTAAAGATCATTATGCAGATCGCTCCGTGTTACAGCATCTCCATTCCTGAAATGTAATTTCACGTTCTTCGGGATGGAATGATCGGAAGTCCATTACATGTTTGAGAAGACTAATGTTGTCAGTGCTGTCAGCTAGTCAATAAATCACTGCCTGTCTACTGCGCCTGGCATATTTCAGCCTGCTCATTAAGTCTGTGTCAGTGGATTAAGAGTGTCTTTTTAAAGCAGGATTAAAAATTGAATCAAACTGAAGGTGTTTATTAACACAGTCATCAAAATCCGTTCTGTTTGGCCATGCTAACAGCAAATGAAGGCCCTGAGGAGGAGATCTTTGTAAAGCAGTCGGTTAACAGCCAGTTTACCTGCTGATTTCTGTATTGATTGTTGTAGGCAGAGAATATCTGCTGAACTAACCACTGTAATTACAAATCCTGCCAGCAAACCCTGTCCGAGTCTGTCGTCAGTGCCAGGAAATGAGTGGCTTTAAGGAGCCATCGACAGCAGTTTCATCAGGGTACCCAAATTAAATGACAAAACGATTGCATTTGCAATGATTTGGAAAGTTTAGCAATTTTCTGTTTTAATTAGTGGTGTTTGATAAGTCAGCCGTCATGAGGACATATGAAATCATTCATCTAAAAATCATCATTTATTGATCCTCATGCTTTCAAAAAAATGTCTGAAGAATGTTTACATCATTCATTTTTATAAAAAGAAAAAAAAAGTTTATAATGACCACATCTGAAATGTTGCTGTATGGAAAAAAATATGAAGCTGAAATGAATGAATGAAAATAAAATTTTAAATAATTAATAAAAACACTACACAAAAATAAATAAATCATTTAAAAAGGTTAAACACTCAATAAAATAATGATATTTATACAAAATAATAAATAATTCAATATATTAATAAGAAATAATTAAATAATTAAAACTAATAAATAATGAAAATGACACCAAAAGTAAATAAATAATAAAATGTTTATTAATTAATAAATAAATAAATAAAAACAGTACATAAAATAATAAATAAATTATAAAAAAATATTACAAATTCAATAAATAAAGAAAAAGACAAAAATAATAAACAAAGCTGAATTAATTAATGAATGAATTAATTAGAAAATTAAATGTTCAATAAATAAATAATGAAAATGTCAAAAATAATAAATAAACAAAAATGATTAATAATAATAAAAACACATGATTAAAATATCACAAATTCAATATATAAAGAAAAAGACAAAATAATATATAAATAATAAAAATGATTAAATAAATAAATAAATAAAAACACTACATAAAATAAGTGAATGATTGAATATAATAAATAACTAAAATGACACAAAAAATAAATAAAAGCTGAATTAATTAATGAATTAATGAATTTGAAAATTAAACGTTCAAAAAATAAATAATGAAAATGACAAAAATAATAAACAAAAATGATTAATAATAAATAACAACACTACATAAAAATAATAAATAAATGATTAAAAATATCACAAATTCAATAAATAAAGCAAAAGACAAAATAATACATAAATAATAAAAATGATTAAATAAATCAATAAAAACACTACATAAAAAAAGTGAACAATTGATGATAAAAAATACAATACATAACTAATGAAAATGACACTGAGGGCTTTAAGGAGCACAAATAAAATGACAAACCGACTGCATTCGCATTGATTTGGAAAGTTTTGCCATTTTCTGTTATTAATTAGTGGTGTTTGATAAGTCAGCCGTCACTAGTAATATTGTTTACACTTTAAATAAACCCCAAACACTAACCTGATTGTGCTTGATTCTTCAGATCATCTGTGAGATGAGAGGAGAGGTGTGCTGTTACTTCACAAAGTGATCCATTTTCCTCATTAAACAGCTGAAAAAATCTCATTGATGGAGGGACGCGACACCGCCTTGATGTTTCAGTCACTTTTGGAGAAAATCATCTGCGGAACAAATAAATGTAAATGATGTACATGTGTACAGTAAACATATTTTGATTTCATTTGTTAATATAATTAAAGTGATGCCAGTAAGTGCCAAATATTACACTTTCAAAATGCAAATGATAAACAAACAGCACTTCCTGAAGTCCTCTTGGAAATGCCAGGTGTCGAGGACACACAAAGGGCTTGAAATGCTGAATGAACACACCAACTGTGTCACAACAGTTGAACTATGCTCATGTTTATTCATTAGTACACATTAGCATGTATTAATATAATAAAATATTGTGCATATTGGCAGAGAAACTAAAGCTCTCATTAATAAAAAAGCCGTGACATCTGGCAGATAAGTCTCACAGCGATGCTGATTCCCAAATCTTTCAAGTTGTTGGTAATGTATGAGCAAATATTGGAGGTGATTATGTGCCCTTTTAATAAGATTACGCTCATCTTAAGGTATGACCTCATCTTATCCTTCAAGGTCCAATTAAACTGAAAATCTCTCAGCTCATTCATAATTCATTCATTGCTGCGTTAAAATAATGAATTTAATGGCATGCCCTGCATCTTAACTTGCATCGTTAAAAACAGCATCACCGAAACAACGACATATGAAATCATTCATTACACGGTATTAAAGTTCATCTAAAAATCATCATTTATTCACCCTCATGCTGCCCCAAAACATTTCTGAAGAATGTTTACACCATTAATTTTTTAAAATAAAATAAAATAAAATAAAATAAAATGTTGTTGTCTGGAAAAAAGTAGCATGAAGCTGAAATAAATAAATAAATATCACAACATAAAAATAACAAGTAAATGATTAAAAAAATTATAATAAACAAAAACAAATGTAAAAAATTATAAAAATGACTCTAATTAATTTATTAAATAAATGATAAAAATGACAGGAAAATAAGGAAATAAATAAAAAAAGATTACAAAATAACCAATAAATAATATAAAGCAAAAAAATAAAAATAACTATTGAAAAATGATTTAATTTTAAATGACTTAAAAATGACAAATAAATAAATAAAAAATAATAAAAATGCCACAAAAACATTAAATAAATAATAACAATGATACATAAAATGATGAATACATGATTAAAAAAAGATATATAAAATAAATAAATAAAAATATTACAAATAAAAATATAAATAATAAAATAAATAATTAATGATAAATAAAACCAGATTTGAACCATTGCTGTATGGAAAAAAGTAGCATGAAGCTGAAATAAATAAATAAATAAATAAATAAATAAATAAATAAAAATAACAAGTAAATGATTTAATAAATAATAAATAATAAAATGGCACAAAAAATGACTATAATTAATATATTAAATAAATAAATGATAAAAATGATAGGAAAATGATGAAATAAATAAATAAAAAATATGTAAATGATTTAAAAATGACAAATAAATAAAAAATAATGAAAATGACAAAAATAAATAAATAATATAAATGATATGTAAAATAATGAATACATGATTAAAAATATGTAAAAATAAATAAATGAAAAATATTACAAATAAAATTATAAATAATAAAATAAATAAAATTAAACAGCATATAGTATTAGTACGATATGAAGGTAATAACAAAGTGAGTAAATAACAAAGTGAATTTTCATTGTTGTGAACTTATTCCTTTAACATTGATGCTTCATGTTAGTTACATACGGAGCCTCTCTGTGCCTTCATCAAATTGACATTCACAGGAAGTTGTCAAACTCTCAATAGACCACAAAAAAATCTCTCATTTTCTACCCTTTATGTTCAAAGCGTTTCGTTCTCTTCTAGTGGTCAAAGCCGTCTTTAATATCACAGTCCCTCCGCTGGCACGATTCAAAGCCTCCTCCTCGCGTGGCTCTTTTAGAGATAAGTCAAATTGACTTTCATGGCCTAATTCAAAACGTACATGTTAAATAATTAGCATTAAGACAGTTATATTCATAGCCGAACTCTCAGAACTCTTAAGCTCAGCCAAAGTGGCTCTTGATAAGTCTGTCTGCTTAACGGAGGAGTAATTACGGCATTAGCATTCTTCACGTGGCTCTACTGGAGGCCTTTAATGAGAATTCAATGAGCAGCACCGCGGCCGGTCAACTCTGTATAATCACCGTGCGATCATGACACTGCTGTTTACACAGAGACACCAGAAAATTAGCCATTGACCAATGGGACCACATCATGCCATCTGAGCCATCACCGCAATGTCAAAAACAACACAGTATGTGCTCCTGACCGGCAGATTAAAGAGCTGTTATTCATTATGGTTAAAATAAAGCAACACGCCATGAGAGGATGCATGGTACAGTGATTTCACCATGGTAAGGGGTGTTTTTAATCTACCCTTATTCAAGGTAAAGTCACTGTAACACACAACCTCCACGTGGCTTATTACTTTTATAAAATGGCAGAAACAATATTAGCTCGGCAAAAGGGAGACTTGAACCCACGTCGATTGTGTTAAAGGCCAGGTCTGCAAGTCTTACTCTTACTCACTACTGCTGCGCCACTGAAGACAATAAATTCGGTGTATCTTTTTTAAAACCAGACATTGGTGGAAGGAGCTAGTGTAAATAGCATTTGACAACAAGGGACGCTATTTGCACTCCAATTCTTTAATACTTTGAATTGTTTTATATTTTCAGTTTTCATCTTTAATTTTAGTTAAATTTTTAGTCATTTTAATATGCGCTTTAATATATATACTATATTGCCAAAAGTTTTGGGATGCCTGCCTTTACGTGCACATGAACTTTAATGACTTCCCAATCTTAATCCGTAGGGTTTAATATGGAGTTGGCCCATCCTTTGCAGCTATAACAGCCTCAACTCTTCTGGGAAGGCTTTCCACAAGGTTTAGGAGTGTGTTTATGGGAATTTTTGACCATTCTTCTAGAAGTGCATTTGTGAGGTCAGGCAGTGATGTTGAAGGCCTGGCTCACAGTCTCCGCTCTAATTCATCCCAAAGGTGTTCTGTCGGGTTGAGGTCAGGACTCTGTGCAGGCCAGTCAAGTTCCTCCACACCAAACTCGCTCATCCATGTCTTTATGGACCTTGCTTTGTGCACTGGTGCGCAGTCATGTTGGAACAGGAAGGGGCCATCCCCAAACTGTTCCCACAAAGTTGGGAGCATGAAATTGTCCAAAATGTCTTGGTATGCTGAAGCATTAAGAGAAGCATTTAGTTAGCAATAACTGAAATGTGCTTGCATACACTGTAAACCCTAACGCTCAAAATACTTAATTCGTTTGAGTAAGACAAACTTAGATTAAACAAATTAATTCAGTTAAATTAACTGTTATGAGTATTTAAAACTTTCTTTTACTTTTGAGTTCACTGCACTGACATATTTCAAGTAAACTAAATTGTTTTGCCCATGCTTTGCCCATGGCACTATGGCACTAACTTAATATGATTGAGTTGAGTTGCAGCAGATTTCTAATTCCCAGCATGCTTTGCATCAGACTGTATAAATGTTGAAATTAAGTGTTATTTTGTGTGTTTTTGCATAAGATTAACATAGGGAGACATAAGTTAGTGTTTAATGTTGTGTTATGTTGGGATTGACAGGGGGTTCTGTTATGTTAGTTTTGTAGGGTTACCATTCTGGTGAAGAGTAGACCGTGTGGTTAGGTTGAGGATGGGCTGCAAAACTTTTAAGACCACATATACTGTATGTTGTTTAATTACATACATGCAAGTATATATTGACAGTCTCTTTGATAGTTATAATAGCATGTGTTTTTTGCTAACTAACATTTAACCAAGATCTGAATGTGATGTTTATGTAAATTAACTATCTATATGTACTTGAGTGGGGCGAGGCTGAGAACCGTGGGAGCGAAGGAATGCCAGTGATGTGATTGTTAATGAGAGACACCTGTGCACCACACTGGCCTTGCTCCACCTCCACGGCTCTTGGCCCCGCCCCACTTGTCACAAAAAATTAGGTTCTACCAACTTAAAAAAAAATAAGTTAGTTAACTTAAATGTTTTGAGGTAATAAGTTTCCTCAAATGTTTTGAGCATTCTGAACTTATTGAGTTTTACAGTGTAACTATGGACCAGCTTGACTGAAATATGTTAGTGAAATGTAAACTTAAAGAGTTTTAAGACATTTAAGAGTTTTTGCTCTTTCCCCATTCCAGCAGATGTCTATTTAAAAAAAAATGCATTTACATAATAAATAATAAATAAGATAGCCACCAATTGGACTAACTTGCCTTAAAGTGAACAACTAGTGGACTGGGCTGAACATAATAACAATGGCTCAACCAATCGTGTTCGTTTGAGCCAGATCATCCTCTTTATCCAATCAATAGCAGACGGTGAAGTCATTATTTTTAGAGAGGTTTTTTGATTTTTTTAGAGGAGCAGATATGACACACAATATAAGGGAATACTGCGTGGCTGTGGACAGTATGCATACACTTTACAGACGAAGTTTGAGGTCATTACAGAAGATACTCATGCATAACGGCTGCGTGCTGAATGAAACAGCACTAGTCCATAAACACTTGCAAGGTTACTGGTTCAAATATGTGGCTGACGGCACTAGGGGTGTTAAATTAGCCCTAGGGTTGCTGGTTATAACAACCCTGCTGATCTTCTGTGCCCTTGAGCAAGATGCTTAACATTCACATGTATCAGGTGACCCTTAGTGGCCCATGAGCAGTGGCCAATTGACATAAAACAAGTCAATTAAAATCTGGGAAAAAAACCCATAAATTATTAGAAAATGTTGCTTATATTCAAGAGTGTTTCTGCAAGAAAAAAATGCAAATAATCAAGAACTGTTTACACTTGGTACAATTATTTGGCTCCCGTTTTATTTTATAAAACATATCTGTTCCAATAGGAATTTATTTATTTTATATCACGACCTGAAAGCAAACTGTCTGCTTTGTTTCCACCTGAAAGAAACTAACAAATTGTAAAGACTATTTTCACCCAAAAACATGTTTTGCTCAAAACTTCTACATAATTGGAGTACAGAAAATCTGTCAGTGCTCATTTATAATGTGTAAATGCGTTCCTCTTCATATGCGACGGGTGTGTTTGTCACTTTTTTAAGCTCAATCTGTTGTCGCACAAGTGAGTATGCAGAGCACTTTTTAATTGGCTCGGCCTTGAACGGCGACAATGGCAAATGGTAAAACAAACACAGCCGCTGGCGCTAAACACATAATGTGTTGCTTCACTTGAGTTATTATTCCAAATGAGACCCTGACAGTCATTATAACATCAAGAGAGAGATGTCACCACTGATCGTACATTTAAAAAATCTGGTAAATACAGTATGCTATTTTTCAAGATTGTATGTCTGATCATTTAGTAAAATAACAGCACACCTTAGGTCACTGTTATTTTAGTATTAGTTATGCTATTATAATAAAAATAACAAATGCTGCAGGATGATGCCCACACACAGCTTCAAGACTTGGTAAAGGTTTAATCACATCACTAAGAGCACTAGTACTAGTTACGACTGACTTGGTAAACGCCACTAATAAATAAAAAGTGCATGTAAGAATATCTCACCCACTTCTTTTAGACTTAGAAGAATGCTTAATGTATTCATTGTGGTTCACATCAAGTCATTTCCCCCCCCCAAAAAAGACTTTTTACACTTCAATAGATTTTAAGTTGTATGACTTGATGTCTGTATAATGCTGAATGATATTTGATGGCAATCGCTCGTCTTTTTGTTCGTGAATGGCATGAGGGGTGCGGTTTAAAAGAGCTTATGCGGTTTGATAAAAGACAAGGGAAGCATGTCATAAACCTTGACATTTATTCAGCTGCCAACATTTACTTTCTGAGTGTAGTAAATACGAATGGCCTCTTTTTTGACATAAGATTAAGTGTGAAGAGACCCACCAGGTTGATGCGTTTAAATGTGCTTTAATGCTGTAAGGTCATGCAGAAACGCTCCAGCCAGAGACATTACTCATGTGGCATTAAACAGATTCTGACAGCAAAACAGGCCGTTTCTTCATCTTGGAAACGCGGCATCTGTCTCATGTAGTCCAGAAGCCGGCAAAATACTAATCCATCAACAGTTTCTTTGTCTCGATGTAGAGCCGTGACCTTGAGCTGTAAACAACAGCAGTGATGCATTACAGAGCAGAGGGTGAATAATTATACTGAGATACGGATGCCCTTAAACGCAGCGGACAGCAGATATGAATATGGAAAACAGATGGAAGATATTGTAGAAATAGATAATATAAGTGACATAAAGATGCATTAGCAGATGATTCGAATGTTTCATTTACTGTTATCTAGTACTTTGTTTCTTTCCTGGATTATAGTATCACAGAACAGCAACTGCATAGCAGGGTCATAAAACACTCAAAAAACCTTATTAACCGCAAAGCAATACCCTGGCAACCACGTACAACTCCTTAACATGATGGAGGCATGTACTACAAAAAAGAAAAAATGTAGCATTATTTATTTTATGAAGTAAATATCATGTAGTATCTGTTTTAGCATCAAAATGGGTATTTCTGTATCTGACAGACCTCAATCACTTTTCCTCAGTTTCATTTATTAATTGTTTGCAATCGTGGGCGATTCTATGTCACGACAAAAACAAAACAAAAACATTATTAACAGTTTTGACAATCCACATAATGAAGGTGGTTGAAGTAAAGTGATAAAACTAATTAACATTCTTTGAATAAAAATAATGAGGATGTTTTTGGACAGCAGTCAGCAAATGTAATTTAATGTACAGCTCAGACAACAAGTTTCAACAGCAGAGGACAAAACAAGGACAATAGCTGCTGCAGTCAAGAAGCAAGGACGGCAGACAGACATTTACATTTATTCATTTAGCAGACGCTTTTATCTAAAACGACTTGTTAAAGGATACAACAAGAGATTCATCTTAAGAAGGCAATAAACACGAGAAGTGCCAGAAATGTTAAAGTTTCAGTAGAGTAACCTTAAAAAGTTTCAGCCATTGTTCAAGATAGTTAACAGGGAGGAATTAAGGAATAATAAAAGGAAGAATGAAAGCATAGACAAAGGAATAGTGAAAGCATAGAATTTTTTTTTTTTTAGCAAGATGCAGTTAAGTGCTCATGGACGAGATAAGGGTGGAGTTAAGTTTACTTACTAGCTGGCCTCCGTTACACTCACTCCCCTAAACCTCACTCCCATCCGGATCACGGCACCAAATGTAACCGGTCCTACTCGACCTGCTCCAAGCGTGATTCAAACCAGCATCTCCAGCATGGGAGGTATGCCTCTAGAGGCCAGGGGAGTGAGGTTTACTCGCAGAGCTCTTACTAGCTGGCCACAATAAACTCACCCCCATGAACCTCAGTCCCATCTGGGTCAAGGCACCAAATGTAACCGGCCCTACTCAACCTGCTCCGAGTGGGATTCAAACAGGCTTCTTCAGCATGAGAGGTGCGCCTCTTGAGGCCAGTCGAGTGAGGTTTACTCGCACAGCTCTTATTAGCTGGCCTTCGTTACACTCATCCCCCTAATCCTCACTCCCATCCGGGTCTCGGCACCAAATGTAACCAGTCCTACTCGACCTACTCCAAGCGGCATTCAAACCGGCGTCTTCAGCATGAGAGGTGCGCCTCTTGAGGCCAGTGGAGTGAGGTTTACTCGCACAGCTCTTACTAGCTGGCCTCCATTACACTCACCCCCCTAATCCTCACTCCCATCTGGGTCATGGTACCAAATGTAACCGTTCCTACTCAACCTGCTCTAAGAGGGATTCGAACCGGAGTCTCCGGCATGGGAGTTGCACCTCTTGAGGCCAGGGGAGTGAGGTTTACTCACAGAGCTCTTACTAGCTGGCCACAATAAACTCACCCCCATGAACCTCACTACCATCCGGGTCAAGGCACCAAATGTAACCGGCCCTACTCAACCTGCTCCAGGCGGGATTCAAACAGGCTTCTTCAGCATGAGAGGTGCGCCTCTTGAGGCCAGTGGAGTGAGGTCTATTCGCACAGCTCTTACTAGCTGGCCTCCGTTACACTCACCCCCCTAATCCTCACTAACATCCGGATCATGGCACCAAATGTAGCTGTTCATACTCAACCTGCTCCAAGAGGGATTCGAACTGGTGTCTCTGGCATAGGAGACGGGCATACTGAAAAGGATGCTAAAGACCACAGTCCATCGCGTTAGTCGCCAGTGTGTCTTTTGAGGCCAGGGGAGTGAGGTTTACTCGCACAGCTCTTACTAGCCAGCCTCCGTTACATACCCAAGCATCAATGTCTTGAACTTGATGCAAGCCGCAACCAGAAGCTAATGCAGAGAGATACACAGTGGTGTGATGTGGGCTCTCTTGGGTTCATTGAAGAAAGACGTGCTGGAGTGTTTTGAATCATTTGCAGAGGTTTTATTGCACATGTTGGAAAACCAGCCAGAAGAGCATTGCAATAGTCCAGCCTAGAAATGACAAGGGCCTGGGCATAAAGCTGTGTTGCATGCTCTGTTATGAAAGGCCTGATCTTCCTAATATTGTGCAGTGCAAACCTGCATGATCATCCTGTTCTTGCAAAATGATCTTTAAAGGTCAGCTGATCATCAAGAATTACCCCAAGATCCCTGGCCAAACTCTATGGGATTATCATTGATGAACCAAGCTAGATGGTAAACTGGTGCTGTACTGACAGCGTCTTAGCTAGGTGATGTTCTTTCATCCAGGCTGAGATGTCTGCCAGGCAGTCTAAGATCCGTGCAGCTACCATGGGATCATCTGGTTGAAATGAAAAATATTGCTGTGTGTCATCAGCATAGCAAAGGTAGCAGAAACCATGTGCCTGTATAATGGGTCCCAGTGATGTAGTGTATATGGAGAAGAGGAGGGGCCCAAGGACTGATCCCTGAGGTACCCCAGTGACCAGCTGATGTGATTTGGATACCTCCCTGTCATCTACAGAAAAAACATTTCTTCATTATTGCAGCAGAGCGCTTCAGACTGGCTAAACCAAACAGCATGACAGGTGCTGAAATACTGTAATCGATGAAAATGGAAACGTGCTGAATTCAGATGGCTTTTCACTGTCTTATCTATTCTCAGACTATAAACAAAGACTGTTTCTCCTGCTGTAATGGGTTTGGTAGAAAGCTGAAATTGTGATATAATCTGCATCACGATCACAATGATTGCCAGTTTTATTCTTTTAAATGTCAAACACAATTTCTGTGTTAAGGTTTTATTAAAAAGAGTCTCAAATTTAGGAATCTTGCATGCTTAGTGAGTCCACATGTAATATGATTGCAATTTCTAAATTATTATTTCAAAAACAAAACACTGCAACTCGTTCCTCTTCATCCACAAAAAAAAAAAAGAAAAAAAAGTGATTGGCAGCAATGGTCTTCTTTTATTGGTTAATTTCATATTTATTCATTTCATACAGAGAAAGACAAAAAGTCAGTTGGATTTCAACAGAAATGTAAAGTCAGTATATAATTCACACAAGTTTACTTCTTCATGCACATAATGACACCTTTATTTTGTACAAAATGGAAGAAACTTGTATGATTTACTTGCACACATAACAGGTACAGAAATTATACTGTTAAATGTATGTATTAAATTGTTCAGCTCTGGTGTAGCTGCCTGAAATGAGTGCTTCTTGTTCTGTTTCCTCCTCTTCCTTTCTGCATTGCAGGCTGCTTGTTTGTGTTTTATGTCAGGAAATAAAAGATGCAGAGAAACTGCTGCCCCGTGTCTGATTGTCCAACAACTCCAAAGCTACACAACACAGAGACTAAAATGTTTTATATCTGGTGTCGCTGACCGCGCATCACGCTTGGCACTGCAAGCCACTGCTTACACACACAGTGATGACTTTACATTTCTGTTGACAGAACGTCTTTCTGCATATGAAATGCATTAAACTGTACTCAGCAATGTCCTGACAAATATGCAGAACAGCCCAGCAACCTCATACCAACACCCTGGCAACCACCCAGAACACCCCAGCAATCTCATAGCAATGCCATGACACCTACACAGAACATCCTAGCAACCTGATAGCAACACCTGGGCAATCACCCAGAACACCCTGGCTACCTCATAGCAATGCCCTGGCAAATATGCAGAACATTTTAGCGACCTCATTGTAACATCCTGGCAACCACCATTAACACTCTAGCAACCTCATAGCAAGGCCCTGACAACAACTAACTTAAAACAGCCTAGCAACTTCATGGCTACACTCTAGTAACCACAAAGAACACCTTAGCAACCTCATAGCAATGCCCTGGTAACCATGCAGAACACCTCACATTAGCAACCTCATAGCAATGCCCTGGCAGATATGCAGAACATTTTAGCAACCTCATAGCAACACCCTGGCAACCACACACAGCACCCTAGCAATCTCATTGCAATGCCCCAGCACCTACAGAGAACATCCTAGCAATACCCTGGAAACCATCGTTAACACTAATCCTAACAGCCTAGCAACCTCATAGCAACATCCCAGCAACCACACAGAACACCCATAGCAATGCCCAGGCAATCACCCAGAACACCCTGGCAACCTCATAGCAATGCCCTGACAAATATACAGAACATTTTTAGCAACCTCATAGCAATGGCTTGGTAAATATGCAGAACATTTTAGCAACCTCATTGCAACATCCTGGCAACCACCATTAACACCTTAGCAACCTCATAGCAATGCCCGGGCAACCACCATTAACACTAATCCTAAGAGTTCCGCAACCTCATAGCAACACCCTAGCAACCACACAGAACAACTTAGCAATCTCACAGCAATGCCCTGGTAACCATGCAGAACACCTCACCTTAGCAACCTCATAGCAATGCCCTGGCAAATATGCAGAACATTTTAGCAACCTCATAGCAACACCCTGGCAACCACACAGAACACCCTAGCAATCTCATAGCAATGCTCTGGCACCTACACAGAACATCCTAGCAATACACTGGCAACCATCGTTAACACTAATCCTAACAGCCTAGCAACCTCATAGCAACATCCCAGCAACCACATAGAACACCCATAGCAATGCCCAGGCAATCACCCAGAACAACCTCATAGCAACACCCTGGCAAATATACAGAACATTTTAGCAACCTTATACAACACCCTGACAACCACCGTTAACACTCTAACAACCTCATAACAAGGCCCTGACAAGGATCACCTAACAGCCTAGCAACTTCATGGCTACACCCTAGCAACCACACAGAACATCCTAGCAACCTCATAGCAAGCACCCTTAACATTCTAGCATTGTGGCTGCAACTTCTGCATAGGCATAAAATATAGTTTTACATGTTATGCAACTATAAACACAACTATAAACAACATTGTGTAACCAACCAGTGAAAAACAGCTTATCCATTTATGAAGCAGCATCAACAATATTACTTAAATTTTCCCAGCATGTACTTCACAAACACAGGGACACGTCATAATTCACTTGACACTCTAAAGCAGGCAGTGTAGCTGCGAGTTTTGCTCAAGTGCTGTGGGATTATCGAGCTACGCGTGGCTGGAAAGACTTATCGCCGGGCTGAAGGTAAGGCAGGCGACTATCAATAAAACATGAGCAGCAGGCTTCACATCTAACAGATCGCTCTTATTTATGTAGGCGCCTCAGATCAGTATCTGCTGCTCACAAAACCCTATGATCTATGTCTTTACGTTATCAGATCTCTCAGGGCTTTGGGAAGAGGCACTGAACGCGGCTCAATTAATATCTCATGTACTTACAGATGTTATGGCCCACAGCTGCACACTGCTTTCACCGCGTCTCGTTGCAGAGGTGATATTGAAAAGCATTTTCTGGAAATCAATTCATTATGGTGCAACTTGAGAATAAAATGTATTTTATGTACTTCACAGGGGGAATCTTTCAGATGCCATAAAATATCACGTAGGCCTTTGTTTACTTTGCTAATATTGTATTTCACTCTTATTTCATATTGTTTGTCGATACCAAACGCTGCTTCGCATTTATTCCATGATTGAGACTGTAACACAAGAAAGCGCATGAGATGATTCCATGAATAATATCCGTCGGAACGAGCCTGCTATGAGCATTCACTCAGAGTTCTGTTGCAGTGACCCCGATTGCGACCCCGTCAGAATGTACAGCGTGTTTCCTGTGGCGGGTTGACACGACGGGGCACACTGCACAACCGGAGGACCTCGGCGCACCGCGGGTCTCCTTTGTATCAATAAATGTCACATTAATATTCTCAGCGAACTGCACATGATGATTATGATGGATACAAACTGACAAGAGAAGTGTGTAGTGTCATTTGTAATTGGCCAGTGCGTGGAGATGTTTTTCCGTGTAGCGTTCAGTCCCACAGGATTGCTAATCAGATACAGACTGGCGGTAATTATCTAGCGAACCTTCAGAACGAGAGCCGCAGAGGACGGACGGACTTCAAATGCTCTAATCAATGTTTTATCAGTGCATTTGACACCTCACTGAAAGCATTCAAATTTAATTATTGTAAACACTGCAACTTATGATGACTTTAAATGAAGATTACTAATGAATAAACAGACAGCAGCAGAGTATCATAAGCATGATCATGTTTTGATTTCAATGGGAATAAAGTTAAACTTCTGCTGCAGTACGCTCTGATGTGGTCATTCATTAACCAATGAGAACTTCAGACAGTTGTGATTTCAATCCAGCTTGTTTTGATTTCATACCAACCCTCAAAATGGATCTTACACATCCTCATCCAGTACTTTTATCTGACATAAATATGACAAGAACTCCACAAACTGACAGACTTCAGAGTATACTTTTTAAATAAACCTGCAACCATTCAGAACAAGAAACCACCTAGTAACACTCTAGCAACCACCCAGAACACCTTAGCAACAGCAAAGCAGTACCCTAACAACCACTCAGAACACCCAGCAACCATACAACATTGCACTGAACACTTCAGCAACCATCTAGCAACTCCCTGGCAATGACCCAGGAAACATAGCAACATGCTAAACACCACACAGGGCACCTTAATAACTGTAAAACATTATGCCCCGGAAACCACCTACTAACGCCCTAGCAACACTCTAGCAACCACCTAGAACATGGTAGTAACAGCAAATTAATGCAATAACAACCTAGAACACATTAGCATCTGCATAGCAATACCCTAGCAACCACCCAGAACACCTCAGCAACCATTTAACATTGCACTGAACATTTAGAACACTTTAGCAACCACCTAGCAACTCCCTGGCAACGACCCACAAAACCATAGCAACTGCAGAGCAATGTGATAAGCACCACACAGGGCATCTTAATAAGCACAAAACAATGTCCTAGAAACCACCTAGCAACACTCTAGCAACCACCTAAAACACCCTAATAACAGCAAATTAAAGCAATAACAACCTAGAACACCTTAGAAACTGCATAGCAATACCCTAGCAACCACCCAGAACACCTCAGCAACCATATAAGATTGCACGGAACATTTAGAACACTTTAGCAACTCCCTGGCAATGACCCACAAAACCATAGCAACTGCATAGCAACGTCCTAAACACCACACAGGGCACCTTAATAACCACAAAACAATGCCCTAGAAACCACCAAGTAACACCCTAGCAACACCCCAGCAACCATATAGAACACCCAAGCAACAGCAAATGAATGCAATAACAACCTAGAACACATTAACAACACCATAGCAACTGCATAGCAATGTGCTAAGCACCACACAGGGCACCTTAATAACCACAAAACAGTACCCTAGCAACCACCTAGAACACCCTAGTAACAGCAAATTAATGCAATAACAAAATAGAACACCTTAGAAACTGCATAGCAACGCCCTAGCAACCATCCAGAACACCCCAGCAGCAACCATAAAGTTCTGTTCCAAAAAGACAGACAGAAATTGTAACCAGATTTTCTTCGGTGTGGTCTGTATAATCATTCACGGATTGGATTACACTAATGCTCGAGTCAAACACCGATCTAATACTGGCATATGATGGATTTTACCATTCAGTGAATATAACATTCCAGTTTTTCACATCT
Source organism: Ctenopharyngodon idella (assembly GCF_019924925.1). NCBI lineage: Eukaryota > Metazoa > Chordata > Actinopteri > Cypriniformes > Xenocyprididae > Ctenopharyngodon > Ctenopharyngodon idella. The sequence goes on along the minus strand of NC_067229.1, from coordinate 47,113,537 downwards.
AAACGAGAGTTTGACCTTCATCTTTACGTTCTAGCACAGGTGATTCAAGCAGCTGAATAACTGCATGACGATTTCAAATCAGCATACAGTACTTAACATAAAGCCACACTGAAATGTCATTTACATCTCACTCTTTTACTGCCACAGATGAGGGGCTTGACTCCGTCACCCACCCTGTAAATGGCATGATATGAAAAAGGCCATCAATAACTCACATGATGAATCTGAGCATGTTTTATAAGAATAATCTGAGCGAGGTCCTGGTCTGAAAGTCCTGCAGAACCGCCGCAGTAAAAAGCACTCATGCAAAAAATGGATATCCACAGAGAACGTGCAATAGATTACAGCCACCGCTGAGAGAGATGGGCTTCCTCGCACACCGCGATCAATACACACATCAGAATTCACAGCAGACGCTCCTCACACTTTCCCTGCTTTGTTTCGGGTGTAATGAGAGGTCGCAGTGCACTATGGGTAACAAACACGCATCAGACAAATGTTTAGGCTGATGGTGTGAAAAGTTTGATCATTTAGAGAATAATCTTACTTTTATTCTCTTCATTAATTCATGGAGTATATATGTGTAGAAAGTGTATAAATTAAATATTTATACATCTAAATTCACTATAAATAATTCCAACTGAGTTTCATTCGAGCCTTCGGGAGAAAAACTCACTTTAGAAGTGCTAAAAGTGCATGGTAAACATCTACACGCTCTACAGGGGAAACCCTACATGAAAACACATCAAGGTCAAATTGCACTTTGAAATGAAAATGCATGAAGACAATTTCATGACAACTAAGCACATTATTTTCTTACTTTTGGGGTGAAATATGACCTGAGTATGTTCTTCACAAGATTTTGACCAATGTGACCCGATGCTGCGCTGCGACTGACAGTGAATTAGTGTGATAAGCACACGCCATTAATCTTGATCGTCTGTCATGGCAGGTTTAATTATGAGGGAGGGATGAGGCACCAAACAAGAGCATCATCAACTAAACATACAGTTTCCTTTCATTTCACCATGTGAAGCGCAGAGTAACTCAGGCAGTAACTTACGAGGAGATCTGCAGGTCTTACAAGAATCAAGCTCTCGGGTTTCTGTGTTCATGCACACGTCAGGTTGAGTGATTGTCTGAGTCATTGATCAGCTCCATGCCTCACTTCAGTCCACTGTTACAGAAACATACCGTAAATGAGACAAAAGATACACTAACATCATGCATTACTCTGCCATTAGCAGAATATGAAACACACTGAATAATAAAGGTCTTACATAGAGGTTGATGTACAGTAAGCATGTTTACTGTAATATAGGGCAGGGTATTGACACAAATTTTGCGATTCAATTTGATATTGATTTACAAGCTGCGTTTCGAGTCCAATTCGATTCGATTTTGATTATTTTGGAACTATATCAGGTACAACACATGACAAATTTTCCCAAGGAAAAAAAAAACACTAATTCTGTAAAGTGTATGGGAGTCGGTTGGTACTACATTACTATAATATTGAAGGTTAAAATTAACTGATTTGTATACAAACACTTAAATTACACTCAAGGAAGTTTTTATAATAATAAAGTTATAATACTAACTTTCCAATTACATAATTGTATTTCTACTCCATTTAGTTTTTTGAAATATAAACATTTAAATGGTGGCTGTCATAAAAACTTGACAGATTTATTCAAACATGCATTAAATATTGAAGAACATTAAACATTATAATGAATATGGTGCACATATTTAGCAAAATACTCCTCTCTAGATCTCATTTTCTAGCCAACTAACGAGTTTATGGTCACTAAATTTTTTTTTTTTTGAGGTAAATGTGACGTTACGCGACATATTGTTTACAAGCTGACGTCTTTCCGCGGTTGAATCATCGATTGAGCGATTACATGAGACATGATACGGATTTCAGTAAGTTGTACTGTATCGTGTAACATACCTTCAGATGTTCATTCATGTTTATTTCACGCTTTAACTGGTATTAAAGCTGAGGCGATGATCAGTGCACGTGCGCTGCGCGTGAACTCACGCGCTACAGCGATCTGCCACGTCACATTAAACAGCGCCAAAACGGTTTATTTTTAGCATTTCGTAATAATTTGAATTTGAAATCGTATAATTTGTTTCATATCAAAAGTAACAAAACACAAAGCTTATTGCGATTTATTGGATAGGAAGCGTGCTAAAATATTCGGTTCATTCAACTGAAAGGGTAGACTAATCGATTCGATATCAGGTTCATAAAAATGAGAATCGATTAAAATCGAGAAATCGAGATTTTTTTATATATATATTTTACCAGGCCCTACTGTAATAGGCATAAAATGCATCACACACAATTACTGGTCACATTTTTAATTACACTAAAGTTTTTTTTTTTAATCCATACTATTCATTATTGCACAAAAACATTTATCAACATTTCCTTGTTTTGTTTTGTTTTTCAGTGCATTCTGGGATTGTCTTCTCCACAAAGGATATCTTAGGAGGTTAACATTAGTGTAATTATGTGCCATAATTACATGTCCAGAGTGCAAAATGTTCCCTACATAGGCGGCTCACTGGAACAGAACATATTTAAAGACGCTGTATGACAGGTTAGTTTTGTATTCATAGTTAAAATCTGTTCAAGATCGCTAATGAAATTCCATCATAATTTGGAGCCATTGCTAAAATATATCTAATGAGATCCAGAAAAACATCCTCTTGAGAATAAATATAAGCATTTATCTCTACAAAGCATAAAAAAACATCCCACAAAATGAATTATTGGATGAAACAGTCCTTTTTTAATTGCACTCAACCATCCATACTATTCAGTATTGCACAAAATATATTTCTAATCAGCATTCTTGCCTTCTCCACAAAGGATAAATGCATCTTAGGAGGTTAATATTAAAACGTTCCCTACATAGGCAGCTCACTTTAACATATTTAAAGTCATTGTATGACATCAGATTAGTTTCGTAATCATAGTCAAAATCTGTACAAGATCGTTAATGAAATTCCATCATAATTTGTAACCAATCCTAATGGGATCCAATAAACATCCTCTGAGAATCTGCCAAGAGTCAAATAAGATCCTGCTGGATGAACAGGACTGGTGCCAAATTATGATACACACTCCATTAGTGAATCCTTTGGGATTTTTGGAGTATTAATTCATTAACTAGAGAACATGATGATTAAACTCTGGTATACACAAACTCATCTAGATCAAGTTGTTTGTATTATTATAAATAGAAGCTTTTTATCAGCAGTAGATGAGTGTGTTGATTCTGACAGGCGGTGTTACTCTGCTCTCTATAACCAGCCTAGAAAAAGCATCCTTTATTCAGTGTGAGAAAGAAAAGATTCAGCAGAAGACAAGTGACCCAATTACCACGTAATGGACTCTGGGTGGTCTTTCAGCTGACATATGGAAGTCATTCCCGCAGACGGAGGGATAACGCTTCAAAGAAATCACTAGACATCCACCTGAATCACAGACATAGAGCTCATAATCACATCTGATATAATGATCATTTCACTCATACAAGAAATCATTAATGAATAATGTCTGAATATTATAATGATCTAGATCCATTTGTTCGCACAATGTGGTACTCTCATGGTAGAGTGAATTTACCACAGTAAATTGTTATTATTATAGTACCATGCCCCCCCAAAAAGAATTGGAATACAATGAGATTTCAATATATACTATGGTACTGAATTATTACAACTATCAATATGGTATTCAACATAATATCATGGTGTTACCATGGTAAATGCCAAAAAGATGGTAAATTTCATGGTACTGAATGATCACCAAGATGCTATAAAGAATAGCATGATATTACCATAGTAAATGCCATCATACTTTACTCTACGTATTGTCACCATATGATTTAAGACTTGACTTTGAGCTGTGAGGTTGTATGTAATTTCTTTGAGACGTTTTAAACGGTTTAGCCTCACTAAACCCTGAGGACACTTGATGAGTCACTGTCTTCTTACTCAAGTGGTTGGTAATCGCTTATGTTGATTCCAGAGCTCAGCTGAGCTTGATTTATGACGGACCCGCAGCAATAAAACTCCACTGATCCTTTCGTTTTTCCGGTGTGACATTGAGGACATCAGCGAGAGCATGACTGAGCACTATGATGCTGTCTGTGCTGCTAGAGCTGCCTATGTAGGAAGTATTTTAAGGGAGGAGCAGTCATAAGTGGAGTTTGAACACAAAGGCTGAAAAATGATGAAGCTTTTATTTGCATGTTAAGTCACCATTTTGCGCCAGCATTTTTCTACAGTAACCCTAAACGGACAAACTGCTCTACAGAGCGCGTTTCGTCACTATGTTTGTTGGCGTTTTTAGAGGCAGCTTGCATCCTCACTACATTGAATACTCATGAAGAAGTAGTAGCATTAGTCATCATCTGGTTTATTATAAGCAGAGACCATTCTTTGTTAGAAGTAAGAAAAAACCTCATTGCTTGACTGGCTACTTTCTGCTGTCTCAGACGACGACATCTTTGTCTTTGTGACGACCACCGTAGCTTCTCTAAAGTGCTTCGAAAGGGAGGAGTGAGCACGGCGCTGAGCTGTTGGTTGCAATTCGCAACTTTACCACTAGATGCCGCTAAAATTTACACACTGCACCTTTAATATGAAATAAATACGCACGATTTCACCCAATATTTCTGTGTAATACAGTGTGTAATCCTGTTTTTATGTCATTCAGAAACATGCTACACTCTTAAAAATGCTGGGTTAAAAACAACCCCAGCGATTGGGTTAAATGTTTGACCAAGGTGCTGGGTAGTTTTATTTAACCCAACCATTGTTTAAAAATTACTATATGGCTGGCTTAAAATGAACCCAAAATAGGTTGGAAATTAAAAATCAGACACATAATTACTAGAGGCAACAATAATAATCAAAAGGTGAACATTTATTAATAAGCAATTTAATAAAAGTGTATTGTTCAATTATTGTTCATTAAACTTATTAATAAATGTTCATTTATTATAAACATATTATTGAATGTTAATTTCCAACATACTTTGGGTTCATTTTAAGCAAGCAATACAGTAATTTTTAAACAATAGTTGAGTTAAATAAAACTACCCAGCAGGTTGGTCAAACATTTAACCCAACCGCTGGGTTAAAACAACCCAATCGCTGGGTTTGTCCATTTTCAACCCAACTTGGGTTGTTTTTAACGCAGCATTTTTAGAGTGTAAGGTCAAATGATATCAGAAATGTATTATGCATAATTAACATACACAAGTTGTATGTTAATTACATGGGGTGTTTGGATGACCTTTGGATCTTCTGCAGGATCAACTTCCATAAATGATTTTGTGTCGGTGTTGCCGTGAAACCGTTTTCATTTGAGCCGAGCATCATTATCGCCATCATCAGGGCAAATTAAGTGTAGAGCAACACATCAGTGGGAAATTTGAATAAAACATGCAGCCTGATTAGATGCCTTAAAACCTGTGACAAGCAGGGTAATGGAGACGCCCGCGCGCGTAATCAGGCCTCGGTCACTGCGATGAAATAAACCTGCGGCTTCATATCCTTCCGATCTGCGTGTCTTATCATCCGCCATGCCAAGGTCATGATAATGTGTGCATTTAATTGCTGATACACTTGATTATGAGCAAAATATTGAGGAGGTAAATTGGAGCGCGCTGCTTTGCATTTTAAAAGGTTCCTCCTGCTGTTCATGAGTCTATTAAAGTTTGTCATATTGATTCGAGCAGGTTTATAGTTTAATGCAGAAACATTTTCACTCTCCCTTGAGAACTGAAAGATTTAAACCACTGCAAACTTAAATTAGCCACTTTCTTTAACTGATCTTTAAAAATTTTACTTTTTAAAAGAAATATGGCAGACATGAAAGACTATTTATATATATTAAATAATAAAATAAAATATTCCCTCTGTCCATTTGGTATATATATATATATATATATATATATATATATATATATATATACACACACACACACACCAATCAGGCAGAACATTATGAGCACTGACAGGTGAAGTGAATAACACTGATTATATCTTCGTCACGGCATCTGTTAGTGGGTGGGATATATTAGGCAGCAAGTGAACAGGAGCAGGAAAAATGGGCAAGCGTAAGGGTTTGAGCGAGTTTGACAAGGACCAAATTGTGATGGCTAGACGACTGGGTCAGAGCATCTCCAAAACTGCAGCTCTTGTGGGGTGTTCCCGGTCTGCAGTGGTCAGTATCTATCAAAAGTGCTCCAAGGAAGGAACAGTGGTGAACCGGCGACAGGGTCATGGGCGGCCAAGGCTCATTGATGCACGTGGGGAGGCAGTGTGATGCTTTGGGCAATGTTCTGCTGGGAAACCCTTGGGTCCTGCCATCCATGTAGATGTTACTTTGACACGTACCACCTACCTAAGCATTGTTGCAGACCATGTACACCCTTTCATGGAAACGATCAAGGATCTGCTGCTAACATCTTGGTGCAGATACCACAGCACACCTTCAGGGGTCTAGTGGAGTCCATGCCTCGATGGGCCAGGGCTGTTTTGGCAGCAAAAGGGGGACCAACACAATATTAGGAAGGTGGTCATAATGTTATGCCTGATCTGTGTGTATATGTAAAAACAAACAAAAGCTTAATTAACAGTAATGATTTACAGTGGAAGTGTATAGGGGAAGGAGTTTCATGGGAATAAACATTATAAATAGTGATAGACCAGTATATCAGATGATTAATCCTTGTATAAGCATTATATAGACTATCAACCACTTCTTCTTATGAGATATCAGTATTGCTGCTGGTCATTATAAAGCCCATACTGAGAAAATGTAGTTAAAACAGACTGTCTCAAAAGTATAACAACAAAGCATTATGTCTGTTAATATGAGAGTACTGTGATTAAATCACGTATTGACCTGAACTCATGCTCACGTAAACCCATGTAACTTTTGAATGAGAGAAATGGACAGTTTACATGGAAACTGGAAACTCAATCTTAAAACCAAACTTTCATCCACCTAGAAAAGAAGACCCATCTCGAAAATGGTAATTAAGACACTTTATAGCTCAAACTACGCATATTTGTACACAGAAGAATCAATATGAGTGCTTTAACACAAACACAAACCCTCCAGAACGTCTCTTAGATTTCCACTGAAAATGAATTAATGCAAACAATTTTTTCCGATTTTTACAAGCTTAGAGATGTGTTATTTTGCATAGTGATCGACAGCATATCACAGATGCAGCGCACAGAGTTCAACTTGTTTTGAATGTGGAATCTTCCTTGAAGCCCATTTAAATGTGTTTTTGAGCACCATAAAGCAACATTCAAAATCTGTCAACGAATATTATTTCATATTTGCCTGGGCGACTGCACGCTGACACCTGATACAGCTGCACTCACACAGGGTGTTTCAGGAGTCAGTGTAAACAGTCCATCACTGAACACACTGAACGAGTGTGTGGCATAATACAATCCTGATTCTTTTTCCATACGGTGCACCTGTGAAACACACACACAAATACATGGCAATTATCTGAAGTACGTAAGACAGTGTAAAGATGAGCTGTAACTATTGAGACGATAATTACTGATGTGAGTTTGATTGAAAATACGTGATAATGTTGGGTCAGGAAATGTCTGGGCAGATTTAATTTATACAGCCAGTGTATTTACATATACAGTTTTCCAGGGAGTTTGAGTGTAGATTTAAATTAACTGACCCAGAGCAGAATGTTTTCCTTCATTTAGACAGACTGATGGTAATAGATAGATAGATAGATCTGCTGAGCTGCTTTTGTTTACTTTTATGATACTAATACTGATCAGATCTTTTATTTTCAGATGTCATATTTCAGCTGTGAGCTGAGGGTCACCTTTCCTGAGAGACTCGTGTGTGTGTGTGTGTGTGTGTGTGTGTGTGTGGTCTCTGTGTTTCTGCTCTATCTGCTTTTCTCCTCAGAGCAGATGGCTAAATGCTCTGACTGTAACGTGACGGTGAGACTCAGGGGAAGAACATGCGAGAACCAGAGGACTTCATGAAGACGAGCCTCACCTGCAGAATAGATGATGAGAAGTGAGCAGAAACAGAGACTGACTAAAGCACATGAGGGTCACTGCAGAACACTGAACTCAACTATCTATCTATCTATCTATCTCACATGCAATGAAGAATCCAGTCATATCAGTGGTCTAGAAAATCTTGCTTTATTTTACATCTAGTGATCATGATCAGACAAATACCACTCACTTTAACTTAGTTAACCACCTATTATCATGAAATATCCCTATGGAACAAATGAATCAGACAATATATATCCATCTATCATTACCAAAGATTAATAAATGCTTTTGAAATACATTTCTCATTGTTAGTTCATATTAGGTAATGCATTAAATAATGTTATCAAATGAGACCTTATTGTAAAGTGTTACCAGATTTTGTGAGGCCTTGACCACATAGTTGACTTTGAGATTGAAGATTTCTCTTGAATGTGATTTTTTCCCCCAATCATATCACAACAGTAACTTAGTCATAATCTGTGTTTTTCTCTGTCAGTGTCGCTCAGTTTCACAGCTTGCTATTATTCGTCATTTCTTTCAAATCACATCAAAGGCATTAGTGTTTCAAAATCCAGCTGCGTCGAGTGCAAGTCAGAAAGCGTGCGGGGACATTTCAGTGTTTTATGTTTCACATGAGACTGTCAGAGGCACTTTGTTCACGTATGATCCTGTGGCTCGTGTGCTGCTGAAGTATTTGACAACATGATTTAACGTCACTTACTTTTGACCAAAAACATCACAGAAAGCACAAAAACCCTGGAGACTTCGTCTTGGTCTTTTGGAGATGCATGAAATCAAAATGCACTGTTTACTTTCTTTATACTGTCCTGTGTTAAAGGGGACCTATTATGGCCCTTTTTCAAAGTCTTGATGTTGTTTTTGGGCTCTACTAGAACAGGTTTTCTTGCTTGAATATTCATTATTTTCCCCATATTCTCCGTTGTTGCAGCTCCTCTCTTCCCAGTCTGTCAGTAACGCTCTGTTTAGTTCCTGTCTCTATGAAAGGTGCGTTCACGCCATGTCGTTATTACCATAATTACAATATTCCAACTAGTAAAAAGCGTTCACATTCCCGTAGAACTTGAAATTACAACTTGTAAACTCATAATTTTCTGAGAGCTCCGAATTGTACCACATGGCCGCTGTACCACCTGACTGCTGCAGATTAATTTAGGCGTTGACAGTGTTGCCAAATAAATGCATAATTCCCAGTCCAAAGACGTGAATCGCTCCGAGTAGAACGTCAGGTGTTGTTATCTCGTAATTATGATATAGCATGAATACAGCAGAAGCCCCTCCTTCTGAAAAGCACACTGATTGGTTGGCTGGACCAGTGTATTGTGATTGGTCAACCGTTTCGAGCATGTTCGGGAAATGCCACGCCCCTTACCTTTACTGTGAGTTTCATCCAAGCGGCAACCTTCCGGTCTCTCTCTTGAATCCAACACGTCAGTGACTTAAACTGCAATTCATTGACTGCCCACTAGACACTAGAGACAGGCTCCAAAAGGGAGTCAATTCCATAGACCCCCCCCCCACCCATGTTAAAATGCCCAACTTTACAGCAGAATAAAATATGTTTACAGCCTAGTACAAAAAGTGGTTTTGGATTTGAGGGGGGTGAATTTTTTTATAACTCATCCGTTTAAATTATATTAAGCCTTAAAGTGCTGCATAATTACGGGCGTGGCCACTTGAGTGACAGGTGGATTCCCGCTGCTGTCACTACTAGCCGTTTGTCTGCTGTCTGTTAGCTGTCATGTCACCTCAGCTAATTCCAGCCGCTGAACTGGGCATCGTTGTTGGATCGTCTTGGCATTGGCTAAAAGTTTTGTCTTGATTTTGTTTTTGGGCTCTACTAGAACAGGTTCTCATGCTTGAATGTTCATTATTTTCCTCATATTCTCCATTGTTGCAGCTCCTCTCTTCCCAGTCTGTCAGTAACGCTCTGTTTAGTTCCTGTCTCTATGAAAGGTGTGTTCATGTTTAAATTATATTAAGCCTTAAAGTTCTGCATAATTCAGGTGTGGCCACTTGAGTGACAGATGGATTCCCGCTGCTGTCACTACTAGCCATTTGTCTGCTGTCTGTTAGCCGTCACGTCACCTCTGCTAATTACAGCCGCTGAACTTGGCATCGTTGTTGGATAGTCTTGGCATTGGCTAAAAGTTTTGTCCTTCAGATTTACAATGACAATGGCCTCTCAAGACACCACAAAATCCAACAGCACTGCTTGGATATTATAACTAAAACTGCCGCGCAATTTTGAAAAATATACTTTGGATGTGGGCTCATTTGTTTGTGAGAGTCTAATGTATATGATCGTATACAGATTTACAACATAAACGCTGCTCAGATTGCATAATTTCTTGAAGAACGATGATGGAGAGCAGATCGTTCAGAAGAAATATGACGCAAACAATGGACAAAAAGTGCTGTTGGATGTTTTTCAATGGACGCTCATGGACATTTTACCTAAGTGCAACAGATTGAATTCATCACGCTATCGCTGTTTCATTACAAAGGTATGATGTCCCGTTTTGATTTTGCGTGTTGTCATTTGCACACCCGACACAAATTACAATATTACTGTTGCTGGAGTGTCATAAAACAAACACCGTAGATTGACAGTAAACCCTTAGAACTTTCAGATAATGTACAATTTTCTATCATTATTAATATTTTAGATAGTATCTAAGATAGATATATCACTCCTTTGACTGAGCTAACTTGATCACGTCGAGCTAGGCGGGCATGGTTTCAGCAATCAGGCACCTCAGCTCCACCCACGTCCCGCCTTTTTGCCCATTTTTGGTTATCCAGGAGTGACTCGCGGTGACGCGCTGCCAAGATGGCGTCGACCGGCTCCGCCCACTTTTGGGCTTCAAAAATTCTCTTCAGAAACCTGCGGCTGACATCACGGACACTACGTACATTGTTTTATACAGTCTATGGTTTCAATACACTACTAACTCAACCAGGCCCCGCCCCTTTATTTTGCTTAATTGTTTAAATGAGGAATATTGTGACGTGTTCGTTCCCGAAAGAAAACTCAAGACTACAATGGAGGCGTTTCAGGGAGTTCAGAAACAGTGACACTGATATAGAGAATAACTCCCGCTGGAGGGACTTTTCAGAGCTTTTTTATGCTCAAACAGCAACATTACACACTAAAGAAAGATGAACTTGTGAAAAAGCATAATAGAACCCCTTTACATTTTGTTCTTGTGGCATAAAATTCAGTGGAAATACATGAATAAATGTGTAGCTTATAAAGAGACAAAAAAGACTCAAGGACCAGAGACACACGTTGTCCACAATAAACAACTGTCATAGGATGTATTTTTTTTGTTCCAAATGGCAAATCATTGAGAAAAAGCACGGGAAAACTTCAAGAGTGATAAATACGGAGTGTACAGCCTTGTGCGTTTCCGCAAAATCTCAAGTCTTTTGCACGAACGCATGTATTCACAACAACATCACACTCGCCAACTCACATTTATTTCGATTTAGTTATACAATAATTGCTTTTTTGACTCCGTTAAACGTAATACTGAGCACTGATCCGTTCAAAGGCAGAAGGAGAAGGTGACGTTACAAAGTTTCATTTCAAAAGAATATTTACAACCAATGAATGTCATTATACACACCTTAGAAACCGTACTATTGTGCCAAATCTCTGGACAATAAATGTTTTATGTACAAAAAGGGCATAAACGGAGGGACACATCGCTCCTTTTCAGCTGCCCCGTCGGCTGACAGTCTCTCGAACGGTTTCCCATAATGCACCGTGAATGTTAATGTCTCTAGACTCGACAAGGCATTTCAGTCCATTGGTTTAACTGGATTAGTCCGATACGAGGTGAAAGAGCGTCATATGAAATATTCTTTTTGGTTGTCACTGATAATGCTCTGTGAGTTTGGATCCGTGTTAAAGGGCGTTTCGGGACTGTCGTCTGTTTTTCCCGCTTTGGGCTCTTGGGTCTGAAACGTTTCTTTCCGCCGGTACAGGAATCGTGCCATCACAGCCAGCACGGCGAGACACACAAATATCACGACGGCAATGACACCTGAAAAACAGCACAGTGACACGCAAAACAGTGAGGAACCTCTGGACACGAGATCTGGACTTTCTTTGGATAATGACACATGCAAAATGTGTGATGTCACACTGTTTCACATGGTTGACTAACTTTTGAAAAAAAAAATAAAAAACTTTATTAGGGGAAGTAATATAAATAAAAATATTGTAAATAAAAATACAAATTAATAAAAATAAATGTATATTATTTAATATTCATGATATTAATACTAATAAAATATGCAATACATTTATATACATTTAATTATTATGTATTAGTTAAATTAATACATATAAATAATAAATAAAATATACATAAATTAACAAATAAAAAATATAATTCATAATGAAAACCAAAGGAATTCCATATCTATGAGGATATTCAGTACTGCAAAAAAGATACAAAAATTGGGAAAATGAATATAAATAATATAAAATACAAATTAATTAATATACAATATAAATATATTACAAATTAATATACATTTAATTAATATAAATTAATTTATATATATTTAACTAACATGTATTAATTATATATATATATATATATATATATAAAAATTAACAAATAAAAATTATAATTCATAATGATTTTTGGTGATAAATCAAAATTGGACGTAATTATTGCAAAAAAAAAATGTAGGGAAATTTATATAAATAATATAACAATATTAATTATATAATAATATTAATATAAATATGTTTATATTATTTAATATAAATATTGCTTATATTAATTCATATTAATATAAATATGAAAGATAAAAGATATTATAAATTAATATAAATGTAATGAATATAAAACAATATATAATGTAAGCACTACAAAAAACAATATACCAAAATATTGTGAAAATAAATGTAAACAATACACAAATACAAACTAATTCATATACAATATGAATGTATTATAAATTAATATACATTTAATTAATATAAATTAGTTAAATGAATACTAATATGTATTCATTAAATAATACATATAATTTATAAATAAAAAATATAATTCATAAATCAAAATTGGATGTAATTACTGCAACAAAAAAAAAAAAGATTTAGGGAAATTAATGTAAATAATAATATTAAAATATGAATTAATTAATATAAATATGTTTATATTATTTAATATTAATATTGATTATATTTATTCATATTATTATAAATATAAAAAGGTAAAAATATTATAAATTAATATAAATGTAATGAATATAAAAAAAAATATAATTTGTAATGAAAACTGAAGGAATTCCATATATTTGTTTTACAGTAATAATTCATCTTCACATAACTACTGCAAATAAAAAAAAAGATACCAAATTGAACTTAATGAGGTTTAATTGATTAAACACCATAAAGCATTCAAAAGTAATCACATAAATTGGTCATTTAGAGGCGGGTGGCTTTTAGTGCCACAAACTGTGTTTAAACTGCAGCTGCCGGACAGTCAGAGGCGCTTCTGAAGGGCTGAATCCAGACCTCACGCCGCTGTCATGTCACAATCAATCGTAATTTAGATGCCATTAGCGATGTTTCTGGAGCTGTTAAATACAGACTATCAATAAGGGCGAGAAAGTTGGCAAAAAAACCCTTGCGCCTGGCGCTCGTTACACCACGAGACGTGTTGTGAATGCTTCTTCGTCTCAATTCTACTCGCTGTCAGAGCGAAACGCCTCTAAAATGTTTCTCTCCTTTGTGGCCGGTTAAGCATGGCGCATTTAATTATAAAGGGTAAAAGAAATGTCTAATTGAGGCACCAAAATAAATCTCAACTCAATTTAATGCCACATTACGGTGGCTGTGAGAAGGACAAAGTGTATTCTGGATTGTAGCAGAAGCCCCTTAATCAGCAAATAATTTCTTTAAATGTTTAATTAGTTTTGGGGGCCTTTGTTAATTTCATTCTATTTACCGATAACTTTGGAGAAGTCTTTATATTCAGTCAATGTGAACGCAGCTGTTAATCAGTCATTACTGAGGGCCGCTGCCGGGTTAGAGGTTTTCTGATTAGTTTTATAGTCTTTTAAATGCACACCGAGGCTGAGCTTCCGACTTCTCTTTGCATGACAAATAATCCAGTCTTTGTCATTCAGTGCAAGTTTTAGCTCACGAAATGTTAATTCTGCCATCATTTACTCAGACTCGGACTCAGACGTTATTCCAAAACTGTACTGTATGAACTTCTTTCTTCCTGTTGAGAGCAAAAGGAGATGTTTTGCACAATGTTGATGCTGCTCTTCTTCATGCAGTGACAGCGAACGGTGCAACTTATTAAACTTGGGTCTGTTTCTTACAGAAAGCTTTATATGACTCCAGAAGAAAAAAAATATCATCATTTTTTTATTAGTAAAAGACTGTAAAAATGCTATGGTAAAAACCTGCTAATTGGTCAACAGCATGTTTCCTTTCTGTATACAGTGAAAAACTTATACATCTAACATGCATTTCATGTAATTTTACAGTAAAATACTGTTTTACAGTTTTTGGAAGTGAGAACAAGTCATCTTATATTTTACAATGAAAAACAATACATTGACATTGAAAGTTTTTTTGTTATCATTTATGTACATTACATTTTTGTTACATCTTATGTTGATAAATAAATGTTTATAGCATTATTTCAGTGTCATGTATGTTACCATGTTGATGTTTTGTATTTATGACACTGCACATTCTATATATTAATATTTACCTCAACTTGTGGAAAAGCTACTTGTGATGAACTTTGATTCTTTTACAGTGTACAGTAGTGGTCAAAAGTATGGAAGCTTGTTTCCACCATGAAATAAAAAATAAAAAAGGTAATTGCGACTTTTTAACACACAATTCAGACTTTATATCTCGCAATTCTGACTTTATATCACGCAATTACGACTTTATCTCACAATTCCGACTTCATATCTCACAATTCTGACTTTATATCTCGCAATTCCGACTTCATATCTCGCAATTCCAACTTTATATCTCGCAATTCTGGATTTATAACTTGCAATTCTGACTTTATAACTCACAATTCTGACTTTATAAGGGTTTTATTTCACTATGAAAAAAATGCATAGAAAAACAAAAAGCTTACATTGACTATAACATACTCAGTTATTAATATTTTGTTGGTTTTTGCATGTGTTCATCATTTCTTTGTATGACAGCCTGGCCAAAAATTAAAATTATGTCGGCACAATTTCATTGCGTTATCACAAATAAAACAATCGACTCCAACCACAACTACACAATATGCTTACAAAATCTTAAACTAATTTTAAATAACAAAGGGTGAAAATGTCAATTTTCCTATAAGCTGGACATCACTTTTGCCCACTACTGTACTTTTATGCTGCATTTTTGTCCTTTTTGGAGCTCAACAGTCTCACTGAACAGAAAAGAGCAGGTAAACTTCTCCCTTCGTCTTCCACAAAGTCAATAAAGTCAAAGGGGTTTGGAACGAGTAAATGACGATTTGGGTGATGATTTTGTTCCTAGAGCAAGACGAAGTGAATATGAGCAAAAAGCAGCAAAATAATAAGGAATGAAATGAGAAAAGATGAGGAATGGAGTATTTCTCTAAAGCATAACATCCATTTACCTCCGATCAAAGCCGAGTCGCTGTTGATAGCATTGACTATCGGCTCACCCGCACCTACTGTACCCACATGATCTACAGCAGAGGAAGAGAGACAGACAGAAAGACAGACAGATCATCAGCAGGATTGAAGCGCTTATCGCTCGCAGGTCGCGGCTCATTGAATACGCTGCTGCTCGATGAAGGAGCGATGCAGCACCAACGCAGAGGCAATCGAGAAATGATTATGCAAATGAAGGTCTTTCTCACGCAGATTAATACAGTGATCAGCCATTACCATCATTATTGCTCTAATTTAATTAGCACTGCGGATGGATTCAGTGAGCCGGCAACCAAAGTTTGCTGAAATTCAACTTTCAGGAGGAATCTGTGCAGAAAGACTGAACAAACTAAGGAGAAGTTTGGAAAACAAAGTCTGATGAAGATATAGAAGCCAAAGTGTCAAAAGTGTTTTTCTCAAGCAGCTCGATATAAACGTCAACAGTTTAACTAACCAAGACTCAAACTGTTGCTCTTCTAGTATATGTACTTGAGCTGAAAGACAAAACTGACAGAAGTTTATACTAATGCTAAGTTTATACCTTTCAGCATTAGTACAGGTTCCTAAAGACAATTGTAATTAAAAACACAAAATTATTTAGCTATTTTGCTAATATCTCATATTGCAAAACTAAATTCTATAATCCACAATTATTTAGGAGTCTGTGCATACAATGACAATCAAAATTAGGTTTGCATCGAAGTGCTTGCATTCATGTACTTGTGTAGAGTTTCAGGCCTCAATAGTTTAAATGTTGGGTTGATATTCACTCTAAATTCACGAAAACATAAATTGTTAATCCATTGGCAAAGGATCTTGGGACTGACATAAGGATTATCGGTCGATGTTGATCTAAAAATGGCCAAACATCAAGTGATTAATTGGCTTGACCAATAAAACAATTGAGTGTATTAGTACCCAGTAATTTGTGGGCGATTATGTCATTCGCAATGCTTCATGGGATTCTCTGCAGAATCATGGGTAATGTAGTTTTTCATCAGGAATTCAGCTGTTGAACATGATTGTTTAAAAAATATATTGAAATAATTGCTTCAACTAAAGCATATACCATTGATTTACAGCCTCGTAGCTCACAGTAGGTCTTTAAGGTATTGTTAAAAATCAATTCCCCTACGGAGAAAATGAATGGGATTTTTACTTCCGACTGTTATGCTCTATAACTAGGGCAAACAGGGCTGTTTTCAAACTAGTGAAGGAAGTGGATGGCTTTACCTGTGAGAGAGTGAGTTGTCTCAGCTGCGTAGGGGTTTGACGGTAAAGACGAGCCACAGCTGGATTCGGTCAGCGGTCCGGTGACTATGACAGGACTCGTGTCTGGATACAGCAGGGCCGCTTTCAGCGGAGAGATGGAGTTAAATTGGACCACAGACAGACAGCCAGTGAAGCCCAGAGCGTTCAGACGGCCGATCTCTGGATCCACTTCACCAGATTCTGCAAAGAAGGAGGCACAGATCTGAGCATTCAATGAGTTCTCAATAATATATTCTCCAAGACAGCAACGAGGAGACAAATGGAAGCTTTTCTGCTTCTCCTGGGAAAAAGACCCCAATTATCTCACTCGTGTCTCCTCTAGAGTTTCAGGAGAGATCTAAATATCTCCAAATACCAAAGATACCAAAGTCTGCAATATAAAGTCACAGATCTCAGAAATATCTCAGTTGCTTCTCTCGGATAGCAATTAAATTGGGATCTAATGGAAATGTTTGATTAAGTTGCTGGTTTTCAGATGTTTCTCTTGAGAAAAAGACCTCAATGATCTCACTCGTGTCTCCCCTAGAGTTTCAGAAGAGCTCTAAATATCTCAGACTGGACTCAGATTTACCAAAATACTATAATATACAGTAAAATATCACAACTGCTTCTCTCAGATAGCAATTACCCAGTGAACGAAAATTATGTTCTAAGAATGTTTTGGTAATGTTCCCATTAAGTTGTGAAAATGTTATTTCTGAGTGTTCTCTGAACATTCAAAATATCAATTTTTTAAATGTTTCAAAAACATTCTATTCTTGATTATTGCTAAGGAAACTTTCCATTTTATCATTCTGTGAACACTTTGAGAATGTTACTTTTGAATGTTCTCTGAACATTCCGAAACAAGCTGTAACGTCCAACTAAAATGTTTCAGAAAAAAATGTTCCATGAACAATGTATAAATGTTTTTTTGTACTAAAGATTTGAGAACATTATTAAAGACCAGATAACTTTGAACAAACATTCTAATGATGTTACTGGAAGAATGTTTGTTCATAACTTTGAGAACTTTGCCAAAGTTCTGAGAACATTCCCTGTTTGCTGGGTATATGGAGATTTAATGGAAATGTTTGGTTAAGTTCTCTGCTTCTCAGATGTTTCTCTTGAGAAAAAGACCCCAATGATCTAACATATGCCTCCTCTAGAGTTTCAGAAGAAATCAAAATATCTCAGACTGGACTCAGATTTACCAAGATACTATAAACTATACTATATACTATAAAGTAAAAGATCTAAAAAATATCCCAATTGTTTCTCTCAGATAGCAATTACCCAGCTAACAAAAATATGTTCTAAGAATGTTTTGGTAATGTTCCCATTAAGTTGTGAAAATGTTATTTCTGAGTGTTTTCTGAATGTTCAAAATATCCTTTTTTTTTTTTTCAAAAACGTTCTATTCTTGATTATTGTTAAGGAAACATTCCATTTCATCCTTCTGCAAACACTTTGGGAATGTTACTTTTGAATGTTCTCTGAACATTCCAAAACAAAGTGTAACATTTAAACGTCTAACTACAATGCTTCAGGAAAAAAATATTCCATTAACAATGTATAAATGTTCTGAGAACATTATTAAAGACCAGAAAAATTTGAACAAACATTCTAATGAAGTTACTGAATAAATGTTTCTTCATAACTTTGAGAGAACTTTGCCAAAGTTCTAAGAAGGTTCCCTGTTTCTTGGGTAAATGGAGATCTAATGGAAATGCTTGGTTAAGTTTATTGGTTCTCAGGTGTTTCAACTGAGAAAAAGACCCCAACAATCTCTCATGTGTCTCCTCTAGAGCTTCAGATGAGATCTGCAATCAAAAGTCAGAGAACTCATAATGAACTCATGAGTCATTTTTCCTTAAATTCTCCCAGGACCAAATGATCTGAGCTGCTTCCACATTCATTTTATAGACTATATGTCAACTATCAATTCATGTCTATTTTATTTCTTCTAAGGATATCCAGGAGAAACATCAGAAACAAACGTAATCAATACATAACTTGTGAACTCCATTAAGCTTAGAAAGAGCAACCACTGAGCAACAATATTCTTCACAGCATGTTTTCTCACACCCTCTGCAACTAGATACGAGTCTCACTTCAAGCGTACACTAGCAACATGGAGAGCAACAACTCAACACAAAACCATGCGATTCAGCTTTTGTGCAGGACATTTCGAGCGAAAACCGCATGTTGCATTCCATTCCGCAGCAACGGCAGAGAACTGAACACATCAAGCCTGATGAAAGTCCTTTTATTGAGATATTGAGCCAGAGGTGACTCAATGGTCCATGGGAAGAAAAAAACACATAACGTATTTGAACAATAAACATGTCCATGAACCTTTTTTTATTCAACATCAAGATTTTAGGTCTGCTGTTTGCTTGCTTTTCTAATTCTATACAACATTTTTCATTACAAATGATATTATCAGCAATTTGAGTGAAAAGTTAACCCTATAAAGCCTACTGTATCATATTAGATATGTTTTTAGCAAGTAAAAGCCTTTTAGCATAATTGTAGAAAATGTCCAGCTTCAGGTTCATGTTTTTCCTGTGAAATGTTTACTGATTTTTATAAATTAATAGGAATAACTTTCATATTGTTAGTAATATTTCAAGATGAACACTTACTGGACTGAAATAATTTATGTTGACCTGATTATCCATATGTAATTTTTTATTAAAAATCATGTTAAAATGTGAGTATCAAATATTATCCCACAGGCTTTTGAGGATTTGTTCATCTTTTAAAAGTCATTGTACTGCATTGCATTAAATGTTTTGAAACTTTGATCATAAAATTAAACATTTAAACCATCTTACTAAGTTACATTATTGTGAGATATAGAGTGATAAATGATATTTATAAGCATTTTAGTACTCCGTTACAAAGATTGAATTGATTCACATGATCAGAATTTTACTTTTTGGCAATATAATGTAAATATCAGCAACTGCACCAAATTGCATATTTTTGCTCAGTTTGGGCCTCTGAATAAAATTGAGGTGTTTTTTCCTCCATATTCTCAATATATAATATTATGTGAGTCATAAAACACTTTTTTTTAACATTTAAACGTCCAATAAACTTAATTCAATTTAACTGAATTCACATTTGTATAGCGCTTTTCACAATATATATTGTTTCAAAGCAGCATTACAGAAAAATGCGTCAACATTACAATTTAGAGTGATTTTACATAAACAAGTCAGGCTTTACATTTGACAATTGAAAAATAAACATAAATTTGAAAATGTCTTAAGGTGATGATACATGGGGCAACTTTTTGAGCAATATGGCCGGGCAATGTTGCCAAGCGATGTTGCTTGGGCACTTTCCCGGATACTTTAGATTGAAATTTGTTGCCCATTCTCAATGGGAAAGTGCCCAAGCAACAACGCTTGGGAACATTGAAAAAGAAAGTTGTGCTGTGTATCATCACCTTTAGTATTTGGCGTGTCTCTCTTTTGACCAGACCTGATGATCATGTTCTCCAGCATGATTTGAGCATCTCAAGAATATCCGTCATTTCAGCTTTGAACGGGCCTGTACTGGTCTAATATTAATCTTCAGGAGCTCAATGCAGGTTTCACATTTGATTTAGTATTCATTACAAGTCGATTTCTGGCTATGATCGATGGTGTTTACTGGAAATGACACACAGCCCACTGTCAGTGACACACTATCTGAAGGGAAACAGCAAATGCGTTTCATGTCACATGTTCCTATGAAAGGTCGTATAAATGCACAGGCTGCCACATGAGAATGTTTCCCTCCATAAAGCGCCGTCAACCTCGACCTGAACGACATTACAAGGAGATTGAACCAACCTAATTTGGCTCATGAGCATCTCTAGGTAACTAGAAATGACTGTTGGGGGAGATACAGTATAAAACACTATAAACGCATCCGACCTCACTGATCATAAGAGATCATAAAAAGCTCTTTATTTTCTTTATATCTGTAAACCCTGCCAGTAAATCTTATCAAAAGATTATTTCCAAAAGTCTTCATAAAGTAAGTAATTATAATTGTGCCTAAAAAAGAAAAGAAAATTAAGTCTATTTTTAGGACCATTAAGATTTTTTTTCATGCAGTTATAAAACTCATACTGAACAAAATGTTTTATTAAAGTCAGCAAAAAATAAAAGCAGTATAACAAATACTACAATGCAGTTTACATACAACTGTACTTTATGATTTAAATAATGTCATTTTCATATTACAGTTATTAAAATGCTAAATATTTTGCATTGAAATGAGGATTTAGCAGAAATTTGTGCTACTAATGTGTCATGAAAATAATGTCACAATGCAAAAAAATCCTCCTAATAAAAAGCTTGATTTTTTTTTTAATGCAAAATGTCTTTATGAGATTCAGCCTGCAAGCTTCTTATTTTTAAAACGTCTGCTGTATTATTTATTAACTGAATGTTTTATTCATCTATTTGGGTTTTATGACTAGAAAGTTCTGTGCTTCAGGTCCTATTTATAGACATAAAACAAAATCAAACTGACCTATTTCATGTCCCCCACAGACAACAATAATAACATGTAAAGTCAATATTAGTCTTATGTGAAGTAAATAGGACAAAGCGTACTCTATTCACACTCAGACTGAAGAGTTCGCCTGACTGAACAAACAAACTCCTGATGCTTCCGCTTCCTCCAGACATTTCAGCATCCATGATGGCTAGAAAACCTCTAAAAGGAATATAATAATATATAATGGCCACTTAACTGACCATCTGCATGTCACTGAGGTCAGCACTCCATTGTAATCCAGAGACATTTCCTCCTTAATACAGAAACACCGTGGTGATGTTCAAAATACAATATTACCGTTTACTGAATAGGATATATGTAAGACTTTATTTGCTCATTTATTTTGAAGTCGGGTGCACACTGTATGATTTATAGTAGTCCTTTACGACTGTTGCTTGTCAGACTGGACGAACATGATCCCCACAGTAAGTTATGTCACACTGTAGGATCTCAGTTGTCATTAATGTCAGTCAGACTGTACGGCAGTCAAGATTTGTTAAAAACGGACGCAGCAAAGAAGACTCGTCCGGGGTTTTACATCATCAATCTGTGACACGTTCAGTGACTGTGAGCTGCATTTACATGCGGGATTAAAATGGTGGCTAGCAAACCAAAAACAATCTCTAGCGTTAATTTTGATCATGATTTGTCTTGAAAAGACAAAAAAAAGAAATGATGTGTGTGGAGCAAGAGGTGGTTTGTTGTTGTTGCAGGACATAAACTCGCAATTGAGTGTTATAAAATCAGAATTGCGGGATATAAACTCGCAATTGAGTGTTCTAAAGTCAGAATTGTGGGATATAAACTCGCAATTGAGTGTTCTAAAGTCAGAATTGTGGGATATAAACTCGCAATTGAGTGTTCTATAGAAGTCACACTGTAGGACTGTGCCTTAAAACTTCGAACATTGGCAGAATTTCATTGGTTTGATCGAAATGATCATTAATCGGCTTTTAGAGAACATGTCAAACTAGCGATCAAAGACTACAGATTTTGTCCTAGGATCCAAGGAATCTTTTAGGATTCACAAAATTGTCTCAGACGGACAAATCGTGGCCAAAATTGTACAATATGCACAATTTACAATTTTTTGCTTCATTGCCATATGAGCAGGCAATTAAATTCATAATGTGGTTGAGTCAGAATCAATTCCAAACTAGAAGTCCAATGTAGTCAAAATGCAACTATTTAAGCAGATTATAAATCGAACATTTATATTCACTATAAGCTTTTCCAGTCCTAAAAATCATATTTTTAAAATTCCCTAATATTCCAGGTTTCCCGTGGCCGTGGGAACGACAGTGCTGACAGTGATTTTACTCACCGTGCACTTTTCCGATGACAATAGATTTGATGGCGTTGAATTCGGTGTCTGATGTTAGATTGAAATCTTCTTTTGCATGCTGATCGACCTACAGAAGACACAACAAGCCACAGTTAAAATCGTTTGTGCATTGAGCATCATGTCTGTTCATAGCAAGAGCATGTACATCTGCAATCATTTCAATTAAACTGCTCTTCAAAGCAACCATAAAACACGTTACTGCACGCTGTCAAACCGTGGACGCTCGCTGGTTCAAAACCAGAGGATGTGCTTCAGTCTAGCCTTGTGTTTGCATTCAAAGTGTGATTATTGCAAAGGTTCAGACTAACTGCTGAGGCCATTGACAGAGCAGTGCTCCCACCACGACCTGCACCGCCGCAGCACATTGACCGTTATTGAACAGCGCGTGTCATGAATCAGGGCTGCAGTGCTTTACTGGACACTCAAAATCTAATCCTCCATGTGATCAAATACTCCATTTCAAATTCATGAATATATGCAGTACTTTTTTTATATATATACGCCAAGGATGTTCCGTTCAATATATTGATGCATTTTGTAGCCTTTCAGAAAGAGATTAAAGGAATATTCTGGGATATTATCAACTTATTTATAGACATTTCTTTGCTACAGCTGTTTAAGGCACTACATGTGAATAGAGTAAAAATGTCCAATTCTCACTATTAACTAACTATTAACTACGACTTTTGCCTCAATAAACTCTTAATTACTGCTTATTAATAGTTAGTAAGATTATTAAGTTTAGGTATTGGATAGGACTAAGGGATGTAGAATATGGTTATGCAGAATAAGGCATTAATATGTGCTTTATAAGTACTAATAAACAGCTAATATCCTAGTAATATGTATGCTAATAAGCAACTAGTTAATAGTGAGAATTGGAGCCTAAAGTGTTACCAAAATTTTAAATAATAAATATCACCATACTTTCCCAAACTGATTAATCACAGTACATTCAGACAATTGTTTTGTATTACAAGTTTTCTGAAATGTTATATGACTAATTTGCATACATTTCCAGAATAGAAATCTGAACACTGAATAAAACCAGTTTTAAACTCTTATTTGATTATGCTGACATGTTCGAGTTAAAGGTTTTTAAATCAGAAAATACTGTCAACAGTCAGAAAAAAAAAAAAAAACATTTTCACCATGTTTTTAGAAATAATATGTTTATAAATCAGACGAATGATATATGAACAAACCTCTCATTAAAAACCTTCAAAAAAAATAATAGGAATAAAACTGTAAAGTTTGGTGTATAAGCACTACTGGATGTTTTCTGTCCATTAAACTGAAAAAAACAAAAAAAAAAACCCAAAAAACAAAAAATGGTTTTGCCTGAAGTGTCTTGCCTTAACTGCTTTAAAGGATTAGTTCACTTCAGAATTCAAATTTCCTGATAATTTACTCACCCCCATGTCATCCAAGATGTTTATGTCTTTCTTTCTTCAGTCGAAAAGAAATGAAGGTTTTTGAGGAAAACATTCCAGGATTTTTCTCCATATAGTGGACTTCACTGGGGTTCAACGGGTTGAAGGTCCAAATGTCAGTTTCAGTGCAGCGTCAAAGAACTCTACATGATCCCAGATGAGGAATAAGGGTCTTATCTAGAGAAACGATCTGTCATTTTCTAAAAAAAAATTAAAATTCATATACTTTTTAACCACAAATGCTCATCTTGCACTAGCTCTGCGATGCTCCACACATTACGTAATCATGTTGGAAAGGTCACGTGTGACGAAAACTCCATCTCATTTTCTCCTCCGACTTCAAAATTGTCCAACATTGTTGTTTTACCTT
Source organism: Ctenopharyngodon idella (assembly GCF_019924925.1). Classification (NCBI taxonomy): domain Eukaryota; kingdom Metazoa; phylum Chordata; class Actinopteri; order Cypriniformes; family Xenocyprididae; genus Ctenopharyngodon; species Ctenopharyngodon idella. Next base: position 47,088,783 of record NC_067229.1, on the reverse strand, counting down.
TTTTTGTAAAGGCCGTTTGATTTAGTCTTCGCACGTTCACTTTGTAAACACTGGATTGGTACTTCCGCCTACATCACGCATGACCTTTCCAACGTGATTTCGTAATGAGCAGCACATCGCAGAGCAGTACAAGATGAGCATTTGTGGCTAAAAAGTATATTATTTTTTATTTTTTTGACCAATGACCGATCGTTTCACTAGATAAGACCCTTATTCCTCGTCTGGGATCGTGTAGAGCTGTTTGAAGCTGCACTGAAACTGCAATTTGGACCTTCAACCTGTTGGTCCCCACTGAAGTCCACTATATGGAAAAAAATCCTCGAATGTTTTCCTCAAAAACCTTAATTTCTTTTCGAATGAAGAAAGAAAGCATAAACATCTTGGATGACATGGGGGTGAGTAAATTATCAGGAAATTTTAATTCTGAAGTGAACTAATCCTTTAAGTTTTAATGTTTTGGTGATGATTTCTAATGGAAGTCAACATCACGCCACAGATGCTGTTGAAAACAACCAGAATATTCCATTTAACCCCATTCCATGCAGAGAGATGTACTTTCACCATTGTCCTTCAAATCCGTCACAGTACCTGAATACTGAGCGTCTCGGCGAGTCTCTGGACGCTCACTCTGTGGAGCTGCCCGTTGGCCAGATTCCTCGTGCTGGCTCGGAAAACCTCCGCGTCTCTGTTGTGCTGCAGTTTGTACTTGATGTCCAAATGTCCTTTAGAACAAAGAGCATTTGATTTCTCAACAGGCTTTTATATGGTAAAAAGTCACCGTTTAACCACAGTACATATCTGAGACAAACAGAAACATCAACATGCAACAGAAGAATGCGTTTCTGGAACTACAAAGCTCCATCTTAAGAGGATTAATATTTTATCCTCTGTGAAACAAAACTGATGCTGAAATAAATTAAAAAACTAACATTTCATCAGTTCTGAGAGGAATTAAGTTGGCTTTTGTTTACATTTTTTTGATGAACAGTTCTGTTCATTAACGTATGGACCCTCAGAAATAAATAAAAATTGTATGCAACAGGAACAGGAAGCTGTCAGACTGAGCGCCAGGGTTCTGGAGGCTGTTATCTAGACTTCTGGACCTTCTGCATAATTGGACTAGCAGGTATTATTGGCACACGCTGTCTGGCGCTTCCTCTCTGTGGAAACCCAGTGTGCCGTGATGAGCCAGATCCAGAGTTTCCTACTGAATTCTGCTTCTGCGGCACGGGACGCCACAATAATTGGCATCAAACATGGTAAATAAAACAAGACTATTTTGGGTAACTCACTTTGATGTTTGGTTAATTAAAACAGCATTTATTAAAATGAAATGTACACAATGTCATATAAACATACATTCCAAATTCAATTAATTTGTTACACCGTATTCTAACAGTGTAGTATTATTTATAATAATTATTTATTTACTATTTATTAATATATTTCTTAATATTTTGACTTAGCTTTCAATTTTATATTTTATAGCTTTATATATTTTTATAGTTTACATTTTAATTTTTATTTGGTTTTGTTTTCTTTGAAATATTTATATTTATCTTTCATTTATTTTTATTTCAGATTTGGTTAGTTCCCAAGGCAACATTTCTAAGATTTTTTTAAAGGGGTGGTTGATTATGATTTCACTTTTTAACTTTAGTTAGTGTGTAATGTTGCTGTTTGAGCATAAACAACATCTGCAAAGTTACGACGCTCAAAGTTCAATGCAAAGGGAGATATTTTCTTTAACAGAAATCGCTTTTTAAGGACTACAACAAACGACTGGTAGAGACTACAAAAAGCTTCTTCCTGGGTTGGTGACATCATAAACCCCAAAATGTACATAAACCCCGCCCCTGATAACATGCAAAAAAGGGGGTGAGGCCATGTTGGACTGCTTTGAGAAGAGGAAGAGTTGTTGTAGTAGAGTGTTGTTGTCATGCCGTCATTTTACGCCGGACTGCTTCACAAACGAGGGTCAATTCAACGCTGAATTTGCACAAAAGATTAACATGACGACACATGCTAGTCGATAAGTTGATCAACTCCACAGCAACTACATAAATTTATCCACTAACAATTCAGAAATGTTCAGTTTCATTCTAAAAGTTGTAACTTCTTCCTGAGTCTCTCCATCAGTGTCGACTCCGGTTTGAACAATGTAAGGCTGAACACCGTTACTGACAATCCTCATTTTGGCTGCGTGAGATTCTCCAGCTTTGTTGTTGTTGAGCAACCGAAGCGTGAGCTGTTAAAGCTCCGCCCTCTTCTGGAAAGGGGGCCGGGAGCAGCAGCTCATTTGCATTTAAAGGGACACACACAAAAACGTTGTGTTTTTGCTCACACCCAAATAGGGGCAAATTTGACAAGCTATAATAAATGATCTGTGGGGTATTTTGAGCTGAAACTTCACAGACACATTCTGGGGACACCAGAGACTTATATTACATCTTGTGAAAGGGGCATTATAGGTCCCCTTTAAGTTTTTCCATCTAATAATTTTATTTTATTTTATTTCAGCTTTATTTCAACAATTAGAAAACAAAATAAACAAAGAAAATGACTTTTATTTGTTTCAGATTTTTTAGATTTTTTTAGATTCACTTTTATTAGTTTTCTTTTAAATATTTAGGTTTAGTTTTAATTTATTTTTATTTCAATTTTAGTTTTCAGTTAAATGATCTTGAGAGGTTCAGGGACATTGCTGTCAATGGAGGCCTCACTGAGCCATCGGATTTCATCAAAAATATCTTAATTTGTGTTCTGAAGATAAACGAAGGTCTTACGGGTGTGGAACGACATGAGGGTGAGTAATTAGTGACAGAATTTTCATTTTTGGGTGAACTAACCCTTTAAGTCTAAGTTTTTCAACTAATAATTAGATTTTATTTCAGCTTTGTTTAAACAATTAGAAAAAGAAAGAGACAATAAAGAAAATGATTTTTAATAGCTTGAGATTTAGGTTTAGGTCAAACCAGAGCTGATGCAATAAGTTTCCAGCAGCAAATAATATTTGTCTGTTTGGGACAAAAATGCACATTTACATGAAAAAAGCTTTATTGCATCATGCTCGGTTAGGACACAGCTTCAGTCTTTTTGCATGATTTATTAAAAGAATTGGCTCAAAAAAATCTTTTAATTAGACTACACTGCAAAGAAGATGCAATACATGAATGTCTTGTCTGTTTTTGTCTTTGCATTATTTCGTGGCTGGCAGATTGTTTCTCTCATCATATTCAATTCTGTAAATCTATTGTAAGTCTATTGCATGAATCATTAAACGAAATGGCTCAAAAGAATCTTTTAATCGGATTACACTGGTCACACTGTATGTTTTGCGAAGAAGATACAATAGAAAGACGCGTTATATATTTATTATCTGTGCAGTACTTTGTGGCTGTGTTTATCTCATCACATTCAATTCTGCTAAATATTTTGGTAGATTTAGGAAACCCTATAAGACGTGTCTCTGATGTCCAGGTGGTGTTTTTGGATGAAAGTATGGGAACCTTTTAAATGACAGAAGCTTTCGAGAAAATTCCCTCTGAGAATCAGACACAGAGAACCTACATGTGCTCAAAAACAGCTTTTCTGGCATGCAAGATCACAGACGCATGTTTACACGCATTCATGAATGCATGGCTGTCTCAGGAGGGAATATATCCCCCGCCAGCACACAACATGCCATTTCTTTTATGGCGGATTTCAGACAATATACAAAGTAATTTACTGCGGCTGACATCCCGGTGTCTTCAGAGATTCCCCAGACTCGAGCTAATCCAAATGAATGTGCTTAGGGTGCATAGAAGCAAACCAGAGAGGAAGATTAGAGAGTTTCAGACCGTTTCTGTTGAGCAGGACGGCGAGGTATTCTCTGTAGTACGAGTTGACGTAAAGCAGCAGCGCCGGCGCTTGGCTCGTCCTGAAGCTTAGTGAGATATTCTCTCCTCTCAGTGTTAAGTCGGAGTAGATGGAGGAGGACAGCGAGCTGATGTTCCTGTTCAGCTCGTACGGCTCTTTAAACGTGTACGTGACTGATGTTCCAGGTTTGAAGAAGGCAGAAACATCTAGAAGAGATTAAATGCACATGGATTAGGATTATACATATGCATAACTAATACGCTGGTATAAGATCACTGTGCTATAATTACATTGACTGGGCGATATGGCCGAAAGTATTTTTTTTTTTCAAAATCATTTGATATTGATATTTATCACAATTTTCATTTAATAGCATTTTGTTAGACCTCAAGAATGAGTGTAAACATAACTTGTTTGTAAACTCCACAGAATAAGTTACCTTTTAGGGGCCCATGAAATCAGTTTCATTTTTATAATATTTTTTATTAAATTCTGTGTTTTCGGTTTTATTTTTTTCTGGATTGTGTGTTTTATGATTTAATACAAGATTTCATGACAAATGGTGCCTAATGAAGCAAATTCTTAAAACTTTAACAATATAATCAGTCTTTTAAAATGTAATCAAATGAAAATATAGCAATTAATTTTCAACAAAATTTTTAATGTAATTTAATTTAATCTTTTTTTTTTTTTGGTCAAATAAAGTGCTGCACAACACAACTTGTATACTGTATTTGTATTTAAAACATGGATGAAAAATATAGTGGTTGTATGATATTACTTAAAATAATAATAATAATAATAATATTTAATAAAATCTTTATAAAATATTATTTTACCATGCAATAGTAATATATTTCTGTCATAATTCCTTCAGGTTAAACCGAACATTTATTGTGTATTTTATGATAGTTAACTAAAGCTAAAACTATTAAAAATCATTTTTGGTAATTGAAATTAAGCTGAAATAAAATAAAATATAAATATTCTATAAAAAACTTAAAAATAAAAATTAGAAATTTTGCCTTGGAAACTAACTGAAATAAATAAGTTTAAGTTGAAGTACTAAAATGAAAACTGAAATAAAAATAAATACGAAATTATTTAAAGAATAAAAAAATAATAAAATGACAAAGCACATAACAAGTTTATTAAAAATAAAAACTAAGAATTAAATTACTAAAAAACTAAAAATGAACTGAAAATATAAAAATAAAAGCTAATTAAAATATTAATAAATGCCATAATAGTATACAAATAACACCAAAATAACACAGTATATAAAAATATAACAAAAAAATATATAAAATATTTGCATAATTTTATCAAATGAAATGGTGAAATGCTCATGAAGTGCAGCTCTGGATGATGAAGTTCATTATTGATAGTGAAGATTTATTTATTTTTGATATCAATATATTGCCCAGCCCTACTATTAGGGTAAAAAAAAAAAAAAACAATAACGAACCATATTTGTTTCCGTACCTTTATGACAGAAGGTTCCGGTGAACGGCGAGAGGCTGCAGTCGCAGGTGAAGCCGTTGTAATTCTCCACACAGGTGCCGTGATTCTGGCACAGGCCGCCGTAGCTGCTGCAGTGTCCGGGACAGCCGGGAGTCACTCCGGGCGTGATCTCTGCCCTCTCCTCCAAATCCAGAGTTTTCCCGTTGAGCTTCAGCGAACGAATGCAGCCTAGAAATCCTTTCTGCCTGGAAGCAGTTCCTCCTGAAAACACAACCGGAAACAAGCAAGGAATGAATCTGCCGTCGTTCTCCAGCTGTCGGGACTTTGAGAAAAGCACAGAAGCCATTTAGATGACAAGATGATGACAGCAGAGTTACAGGAAAAAGATGGCTTTTATTGCACAGACAGCGTAACCTTCTCCAATGTTGTCAAGGGTTAGCAGAAACTGTTCTCTCAACCCGAGCCGCCCGTTCAAAACAAACGATCGCTGACCCTCTTTCCTCACTGATGTGTTGAATCTGCTGTCAGTCTTTCACTGTGGTTTTGTCCTTGATATGGTAATTGCTTTAGGAAGAATATTGTATTTTTTTTTACATTCTGTTCCTGCAGACGACAAGCTATAAATACAGAAATAATGCGCTCTGCATACATTAGTGCTTGGCGTTTTAGTGCTAATTTGTTTGAGCGAACACCTCGCTGTGCCAGCTGTGCCATATAATCATCTTGGAAATGTTCAATGCAAAGTTGGAAATGCTGTTAAAACTAAGTTTTGACATGCCAATGCTGAAATAAGAGACAAAGGCAAATGTGTTACAAACCCACAGGAAACACAAATCACTATTAGTTCCCTTCAATATCTCAATGTTCCTCCTAGATAGAAATCACAGTAAATGGAGAGCACTTGGAAAGTTTTGCTTAAAGGGATACATCACCCAAAAATAAAATTGTCATCATTCACCCTGAAGTTGTTCCAAACTTGTATGAGTTTCTTTCTTCTGTTGAACACAAAAGAAGATATTTTGAAGAATGTTGATAACCAAACAGCTGATGGACCCCATTGACTTCTATAGTAGGAAAAAAAAAAAAAAAAAAAAAAACTATGGAAGTCAATGGGGTCCATCAACAGCAGATGGGTTAAATGTTTGCCCAACATGCTGGGCAGTTTTATACAGTTTTAACTCAACTATTGATTACAAATTACTACTGTAGATTGCTGGCTTAAAATGAACCCAAAATAGGTTGGAAATTAAAAATTAGACACATAATTACTAGAGGAAACAATAATAATCAAAAAGTGAGCATTTATTAATAAGCAATTTAATAAATGTTTATTGTTTAATTAAACTTATAAATAAATGTTTATTTATTAAACATATTAATACATGTTAATTTCCAACATACTTTGGGTTCATTTTGGGCAAACATTTAACCCAACAGTTGGGTTAAAACAACCCAAGCACAGGGTTAAAACATCCCATTCGCAGGGTTAAAACATCCCATTCGCAGAGTTAAAACATCCCAATCGCAGGGTTAATACATCCCATTCGCTGGGTTAAAATATCCCATTCACAGAGTTAAAACATCCCAATCGCAGGGTTAAAACATCCCAATCGCAGGGTTAAAACATCCCATTCGCTGGGTTAAAATATCCCATTCGCAGAGTTAAAACATCCCAAGCACAGGGTTAAAACATCCCATTCGCTGGGTTAAAATATCCCATTCACAGAGTTAAAACATCCCAATCGCAGGGTTAAAACATCCCAATCGCAGGGTTAAAACATCCCATTCGCTGGGTTAAAACATCCCAGTCGCAGGGTTAAAACATCCCAATCGCAGGGTTAAAACATCCCAATCGCAGGGTTAAAACATCCCATTCGCTGGGTTAAAATATCCCATTCACAGAGTTAAAACATCCCAATCGCAGGGTTAAAACATCCCAATCGCAGGGTTAAAACATCCCATTCGCTGGGTTAAAATATCCCATTCGCAGAGTTAAAACATCCCAAGCACAGGGTTAAAACATCCCATTCGCTGGGTTAAAATATCCCATTCACAGAGTTAAAACATCCCAATCGCTGGATTAAAACATCCCAATCGCAGGGTTAAAACATCCTATTCGCTGGGTTAAAACATCCCAATTACTGGGTTTGTCCATTAGCGTACCTTTAAAAAAAATATACAGTGGGTACGGAAAGTATTCAGACCCCCTTAAATTTTTCACTCTTTGTTATATTGCAGCCATTTGCTAAAATCATTTAAGTTCATTTTTTTCCTCATTAATGTACACACAGCACCCCATACTGACAGAAAAACACAGAATTGTTGACATTTTTGCAGATTTATTAATCAAGAAAAACTGAAATACCACATGGTCCTAAGTATTCAGACCCTTTGCTCAGTATTTAGTAGAAGCACCCTTTTGATCTAATACAGCCATGAGTCTTTTTGGGAAAGATGCAACAAGTTTTTCACACCTGGATTTGGGGATCCTCTGCCATTCCTCCTTGCAGATCCTCTCCAGTTCTGTCAGGTTGGATGGTAAACGTTGGTGGACAGCCATTTTTAGGTCTCTCCAGAGATGCTCAATTGGGTTTAAGTCAGGGCTCTGGCTGGGCCATTCAAGAACAGTCACGGAGTTGTTGTGAAGCCACTCCTTCGTTATTTTAGCTGTGTGCTTAGGGTCATTGTCTTGTTGGAAGGTAAACCTTCGGCCCAGTCTGAGGTCCTGAGCACTCTGGAGAAGGTTTTCGTCCAGGATATCCCTGTACTTGGCCGCATTCATCTTTCCCTCGACTGCAACCAGTCGTCCTGTCCCTGCAGCTGAAAAACACCCCCACAGCATGATGCTGCCACCACCATGCTTCACTGTTGGGACTGTATTGGACAGGTGATGAGCAGTGCCTGGTTTTCTCCACACATACCGCTTAGAATTAAGGCCAAAAAGTTCTATCTTGGTCTCATCAGACCAGAGAATCTTATTTCTCACCATCTTAGCAAACTCCATGCGGGCTTTCATGTGTCTTGCACTGAGGAGAGGCTTCCGTCGGGCCACTCTGCCATAAAGCCCCGACTGGTGGAGGGCTGCAGTGATGGTTGACTTTCTACAACTTTCTCCCATCTCCCGACTGCATCTCTGGAGCTCAGCCACAGTGATCTTTGGGTTCTTCTTTACCTCTCTCACCAAGGCTCTTCTCCCCCGATAGCTCAGTTTGGCCGGACGGCCAGCTCTAGGAAGGGTTCTGGTCGTCCCAAACGTCTTCCATTTAAGGATTATGGAGGCCACTGTGCTCTTAGGAACCTTAAGTGCAGCAGAAATTTTTTTGTAACCTTGGCCAGATCTGTGCCTTGCCACAATTCTGTCTCTGAGCTCTTCAGGCAGTTCCTTTGACCTCATGATTCTCATTTGCTCTGACATGCACTGTGAGCTGTAAGGTCTTATATAGACAGGTGTGTGGCTTTTCTAATCAAGTCCAATCAGTATAATCAAACACAGCTGGACTCAAATGAAGGTATAGAACCATCTTAAGGATGATCAGAAGAAATGGACAGCACCTGAGTTAAATATATGAGTGTCACAGCAAAGGGTCTGAATACTTAGGACCATGTGATATTTCAGTTTTTCTTTTTTAATAAATCTGCAAAAATTTCAACAATTCTGTGTTTTTCTGTCAATATGGGGTGCTGTGTGTACATTAATGAGGAAAAAAAATGAACTTAAATGATTTTAGCAAATGGCTGCAATATAACAAAGAGTGAAAAATTTAAGGGGGTCTGAATACTTTCCGTACCCACTGTATATATATTACAAATATAATACATTTATACAAATGAGGTTTTTTTCATATTACAGCAACAAATATATTGTGGTTAATTTTCATCAAAATAATATCAAAATGCATAATGCAAAAAATATCTTAATGGTCCTATAATATGCAAAAAATAAATAAATAATATGAAATAGAACAGTGTTGTTATTTTTAACTAAAACTATTAGGAACCATTTTCAATCATTAAAAAAGCTAGAAAGCAAAATGTTGAAGTCTGAGATCTCAAAATAAACTCAAAGATTTCTCATCAAATGATCTGAGTTGTTATCCACATTATTTTATAGCTCTTTACTCTTACTAACAACTATTGACTCATTTGTGTTTATTTGTATTTCTCCTATATTGGACAAAGGTGATACTTGAGGTGAATCATAACTAAGATCTCCATTAAGTGCCGAAAGAGCAACCTATGAGCCTCACTTGTGTCTGTGGCAGCCTATCAAAGATAATATCTTGACAAAAACAGCTTTCTTTCCCATGTCATGTCCTGAAAATAATATACTGAAAACGTCTCCTGGAGTACAACGACTGATATGTTTTACCCAGAAGACCTCAGACCTGCATTATAAACTGGTTGAAATGGAGTTCTTCATACCTTCATGTGCAGACGGTGCATTTGAACAGTCATGGGAACCTCCGAATCCAATTGCAGTTGAGCGCTGCACAATAGAGCTATAAAGATTGAGCTGTAATGACACTACTTTCTCAACACTTACTGGAAAACTTCAATTCATTCCCTGCTGAATTCCTTCAACAGAGAAACACCTTTCAAATTTGCCAGGAGCTCGGTCAAGGTCAACAAATCTAGCTTCACAGAAACCATTCGCATTGAGAATCACCATCACAGCCTGTTTCAGCCCTGAAGATTCCCATGAGGACATTTTACAGGAGTGAATCTCATGAAACCACATCACCCCCCAAAAAAAAAAAAAATAGGAAATTAAATTTTGCATAAAGACAATTAAGTCTGTTTATATTATCTGATATATGATCTGGACATTGAGATCGAAACAAAAGGGACAAATAATGGCCATCCAAAACATGATAACAGCAATCTGATTTCTGAACAGCACAGCGAGTGAAGAGACATCATTTATCTGATAAATGTTCTTCCTACCTACAAATAATTGGCTGTTGAGCTGCAGATGAATGTGGCCATCAGCGGGAGCTTTCTGAACGGCAGCGGGATGGTGGTCCACATGCAGCGAGGCCTCTTTCACGTTGCGCTCGGCTCTCACGTGATGCCAGCGGTTGTCGTTCAGAGCGGCAGGCGTCTCAACCTTCACCTCGAAGGGACCGTTTCCCACGTCGAACGAGAAGACGACTTGATTTGGCGCTGAAAAGGGAAACCAATTTGATTGATGTTTATCATCATACTGGCAGATTGATATTTCGCTGATGTTTCATTCCAGTTAATAAGACAACTGTTCAAAAGAAATGAGACATGAGAACCATTCCAAAAGAAATCATGATGATGGCAGATGTTTGAGAATAATGCCAAAACACTGTTCTTTAAACGTCTAAAACAACTTCCAATGAATGACAAGACATCTATTCAGTGGCACTGGATGTGAGGTGAGCATCACCATCATATATAGAGCTAAAAACCCAAATCTCAATTCAAATCTCTTTAAAGGATCAGTTCACTTCAGAATTCAAATTTCCTGATAATTTACTCACCCTCATGTCATCCAATATGTTCATGTCTTTCTTTCTTCAGCCGAAAAGAAATGAAGGTTTTTGAGGAAAACAAATTCCAGGATTTTCTAGGGATCAACAGGTTGAAGATCCAAATGTCAGTTTCAGTGCAGCTTCAAAGAGCTCTACATGATCCCAGATGAGGAATAAGGGTCTTATCTGGTGAAATAATTGGTCATTTTCTAAAAAAATAAAAAAATTATATACTTTTTAACCACAAATGCTCGTCTTGCACTGCTCTGCGATGCGCCACACATTACGTAATCACTTTGGAAAGGTCATGCGTGATGTAAGCGGAAGTACCGCGGTAGGGCGAAAAACTCCATTTCATTTTCTCCTCCAACTTCAAAATAGTCCGACATCGTTGTTTTACCTTTTTTGTTTTGTAAAGGGCGTTTGACTTAGTCTTTGCCTGTTCGCTTTGTAGACACTGGGTTGGTACTTCCACCTTCGTCACGCGTGACCTCTCCAACGTGATTATGTAATGCGTGGCGCAAGACAAGCATTTGTGGTTAAAAAGTATATAATTTTTTATTTTTTTAGAAAATGACCAATCAGTTCGCTAGATAAGACCCTTATTCCTCGTCTGGGATCACGTAAAGCCCTTTGAAGTTGTACTGAAACGGCAATTTGGACCTTCAACCCGTTGAACCCCAGTGAAGTCCACTATATGGAGAAAAATCCTGGAATGTTTTCTTTAAAAACCTTCATTTCTTTTCGACTGAAGAAAGAAAGACATAAACATCTTGGATGACATGGGGGTGAGTAAATTATCAGGAAATTTTCATTCCAAAGTGAACTAATCCTTTAAGATCTCAACTGCTTCTCCCAGAAACCAACAAGATTAAATGAAGAGTCTTTTGCAGAAGTCAGGTGAAGCCTAGTCTCACGTAGTCAGACCTTCAGACTGACGGCAGAAGGTCTGGACCAATTGGCCAAGGACCACCCGAGAGGACGTCTGACTGACACGTAAAGCATCCAATCACAGTTTTTTTTTGTTCAGCGTCATGTTTAGAGGCATGAAAATGTAAAGTTGATGTCCCCACAATAACAGACTGATATGCAATTCATTCAAAAACGCCGTGCAAGATGTCCGTCACCGAACAGTTGATGGACCCCAATGACTCCCTGTTTGGTTACCCATATTCTTCAAAATATCTCCTTTTGTGTTCAACAGAAAAAAGAAATTCATACAGGTTTGGAACAACTTAAGGGTGAGTAAATGATGACAACATTTTCATTTTTTGGTGAACTACCCCTTTAAATCTAGTTCCTACATCTATGTTTCTTACTCAGTCTTCACATATGTTCAAGAATTGGCAAAACTTCAGGCTCCCGCCGCTCCATCTGCAGGATTTCACGACATCTGAATGAAGTCGTCTTGCGGCTGAGAAAGATCTGCACCTTCTGTCATGAAGTACTTCTCTAACGACAAAAAAACTCCACAAAAATGCTGATGATGTGCTACGACCTCTTTATTATTCACTGCACGCGCGGCACAGCTGACGCTCAGAGTGAGCTACAGCAAAATGCACCGCTGGAGCGTCTGTGTGGGAAATATGACACGAAAGTGAGTTGCTTTTTGGAAATGTAGATGCAAGCGTATGCGTCGTTATTAAAGGGATATTTCAGCCAGAAATGAAGATTCTGTCATCCTTTGCTCATACTCGTGTCATTCCAAACACTTTATTTCTTCTGTGGAACACAAGTGGAGATGTTTAGCTGAGTGTTCATGCTGCTCTTTTTCATATATGAAAGTGGAATGGGACGCATTGTATTCTTTTTTGGAATTCAACTTCCTTACATTCAAATTCAGACTGCAATTCTACATCCTGTTTGGTATTAATTCAAATCCAGGAAGTGAATTGTAATTTAAAAGGTGTTCTGAATGGAACGACATGTTTGCAAGTAAATCACAATTTTTCTTGAATTATTCCAGTGCGCCCCACAGCTCGGATCTCAGATGCCATTGTTTTTTCTCGAACTTCTTGCGAGTTCACGTCCTACATGAGCGGCCTCAACAGGCGCCAAACTCAGTCAGAATATAATGAGAGGTTAATTGAGCTCTTCCAGCCAAAGGATTTGTCATTATAAAGGAACAAGCGTCCGGGCGCTGTAAGGTCTTCACATGCTCTATTCTCATCCATCACATGAGCCCATTACGTCCAGGAATTTAACAGCTCTTTTATGCAGTTAAAGAGTCGCGTAATAGACAGGGACCATGTGGCGGAGGGGTATAATAAAAATCTAGACACACACCCAGAGGACATGGATTTTATAGGGTTCGGATGAACAGCAGACAGATAGTGCTCATCTAGCAGCAGTCAAACTAGATTTTACATTTTCAGAGGGAATTGAAAGTGGTGTTTGTGCATGTTTGTATTTTTAGCATTTTTTTATTCGTTTTGTTCATCTGTGTGATTTTTTAAAAAGCTGCTTTATGGTCCAGTGGGCAAAAAGAATACTATACTAAAACTCCCAATTCTCATGACTGAAATGTATCCATATATATTACATTTACAACTCCAATTAAACAGTAAAACTAGTTCTATAAATTATATATATATATATATATACATATATATATACACACACACATTACAATTGAATTTATTTTATATTATCATTCTATCAGTTCTTGCTATCCCTGGGAATCAAACCCATGACCTTGGCATTATTAGCATTATGCACTACTGTTAGAGCTACAGGAAAACACATGATTTGGGGATTCATTCATGTCTGGAGCACAAAAACAAACACTGAACTTTCATACTTCGGTTTAGGCCTCCAGATCACTATGAGTAACAGTAATCGAGATGCTTGACTTAGCAAACACTGCTAATAAAATGGCCAAAGGTCTTAAATTGATCATATAGAGGGGGTTTCACTCTGAGCGCATTGCAAACCATTGGAGCACGTCTCTACATATTGGTTCAACAGCTATTCTGCGGTAATTTCCCTGGAGAAAACCGTTTTGTGATGTCTATATTTTCAGCCGACAGCTTCTCTGGATTATTTCTCCCTTTGGTGGATAAACAAATAATCAGCAATGTCGACATCTAAGACACGTATGTAACCCCATGCAAACATGAGCACGCACACACACACACACACACACACACACACACACACACACACACACACACACACACACACACACTTCATCATTTCATCTGCTTGCCTCATTCACTACATAATCATATTGATTCTTTTGAGTGTTTTTTCATTTTGAATCATATTTCAAAAATGATTTTTTAGCACATTAAAACACCCAAATCTCATTACTTTAATGCAGTGGTTCCCAAACTTTTTAGAGTGGCGTACCCCAAGGCATTTAACATCCTTCTGCGTACCCCCTCTCTTCCACTTAGACTGCAGTCTCACCTTTTCCATTAAGGGGCAATATTTGCCAACTAAAATAAATAATGTTCGAAATAGAAAATGTTCAATAGAGAAATATGCAATGATAGTAAAAACTTTTTTTTTTTTTTTTTTTTAAATATAAGTGAAAAAGTAAAAGTAAATACTTTAAATATAAGTGACACTTTTAAATATTAAACAGTAGGTGGCGGTAAGTCACTGTCTTAATGAGTGAGCCATTGACTCATTCATTCATTCATTCATTGGCTGAATCCCAAATGGCACACTTCTATGCACTTTTGGTCTTGTGGACTTACAATGGCTGCCATGTGCGCGTGTCTGTTAATGGCACGAGACCCTAGGGTGTCCTATTCATCATTTTAGGTTTCAGAAGTGTGCTTGCGAGCGCCCCCTTTGCGGCCGATATGCGCCCTCGATGCGTACTTCAGCTGAGCCTGCAAGTCTGAGGACTTTACCGGGCAGCCAAAGAGCCATTACGTCACGAAAGAGCGGACTCAGAGGAAGACTGTGAGGGTTTAGGGTGTCATTTGGGACCGTGCCATTCAGTAACGAAGCAAGTGGCTGTATTTATGAATGGGTCATTGAAATGACACTCACGATTCGTTCAAAGCCGCAGATTCGTTCACGAAACGCCACTGTGTGTTGCAGTTCTGCTGTGGCTTTCATTGGAACTATTATTTTGTTGCAAAACAGAGCAAATAGTAACATAATTTTAATTTTGGGGTGAACTATCCCTATAAAGCAACACTATGTAGTTTTTCAACCTTAAAATAATGTCTCTAAATTTATTTCAGTGGTAGAACAACTCTTAACCGGATTCTACTGTCGCTACTACCTGAGCAGCCTCCTAGCAGCTACAAAAACACTCTGCAAGTTTCATGTTCGTTTCGGTTCACACAGCCCTGCCCATCCTCTGCCAGTGGAAGAGTGTGACCTGCTTTACGGCCTATGTCACATATTTTACTCGTAGCCCGGGTGGAGTTAGCCAGCAGCTAACTATAAGACGAAACGATCTAATATGCAAGTCTCAAAACCATGCAGCATATATTACACCCTTTACAAACAATGCTACATACGAACTATGCAAGCACTGCTGCAAGCACTGCTGTCACTTTAAGACCTGCAAACATCTAATATACAGACACGCATCTTTCTCTCAACTGTTTACTTTCACTTAAGACATAATCGACTGTGTTTATGTGAACCTTGTGTGTTTTTGACAGTATTAACACAATAAGATGTGAAAGATAACTTAGTCCAGCAATCACACACTGTTTGACAGGCTGAAGAGCAGAAAAGCACATGTCAGAACAGCACGCAAACAAAATGTTTAACCAGCAAGGCTTTAAAACACATGCAAATAATGAACTTTCATGATTGCGAATAACTACAGTGTCCCGTGAGTGCAACTCTACCTCTGCTTTAACATGAGATGTGAATGTATGTCGCGTTGTACAGTATACTGGGACGGAGGCACTTGAATTGCAAATTATAGAATGTGTAATGTAGCACGATATTAGGATATTTCTTCAAGAGCAGACTGTGGAGACATTTTAATCATCCACGATCAAAAATCGTGATAACACACACCCTACAGATTTGAAAGATGGTGTTAAGTGGTGTTACCAAGTTCCTCATACTGCAGCCTCACTTCACCACTCACCCTGTTAAAGTGTGAAATCTGACACCAGCATTGCAAGTGTGGCTATTTACTCATTGCATAGTGATTGGATATTTACTTATCTCAGCAAGTACTCTCACGGGCACTCACAAACAGAGCCAATTCAGAGAGAAATAAAACGCACTGAAATTATTTCAATGCAAAACCGAAAAACAAACGCAATTCACAAGCGCATATTGAACGGTGGATGTCGTACCAATCGGATCAATATTATATTGAGAATTTTGGCATCCCTAGTGTGGATATTTGGAAAAAAATTGCATTCTTGCTCGAATAATATATTAACAACATTAAAAACAAGAACTCACACAGGGTATGTTTCTGTATCGAAGAGAGTTTGAGTCTTAAATCGATCTCTATGCACACAGTGTGTGTCTATATTTGTTCTTCATGCTAGTAGTGCAAAATCTTCACTTTTACAAAGGTACATTGTCGAGAACGGCAGTAATGTGATTTGCTAAAGCAGATACTCTGCAGGCAACCTATCATACGCACGCTGCTCGTGTGGATGCAGTCAGTTTTGACTGCAAAAGATGAGGTAATTTGATTGGATGTCATGTATTTGACCTTTTATGGCATTTTGCCTGTTAGAAATACATGCTCAGTTTTAATGTTATTTTAAGGTGGGGTAGAATTAAATGAATGGCAAAAAAAGATTTATATATATAATATATATATATAATATATCAAAAATCTTAATTATATATATATATATATATATATATATATTTAAGATATATAAAATATATCAAAAATCTTAATTACCCAATACCAAAATATCTTAATGATCCTTAAAAAAAATAGAAGAAAAAAACTGTCTTTAAGCTGCAAGGTCGAACGCACTCACAGCTCAGTTCGATCCGAATGAAGTCTTTGATCCCCAGGTTTTCCAGGAACACTCCTGATGAAGAGCTGGTTTTAAACAGGAAGGAGATATCGGCACTCAGCTCCCCGTGGAACGTGGGAAAGTGCAGGTATGACGTCTCCTTGTTGAAGTAGGCAGCGTTCCAGAAGTTACCTGGAGAAAACATTTACAGTAGCACATTTATAGAGTTCGCCGGGAACAACGTCATGGTTTTCATTAAGCACAACTGCAATTGGGTGCCAATCTACCCAGAGCCGGTCTGACAGGATGACAGGGTAAGTGCTTACAGTGTGATTAGAGCGGCTGATATTAAATCCGTGCGGTACTTACTGTCTCCGTAACACTGCAGGGGACCAACTCTGTAGGCCGCTTCTGAACCCGATCTGCTGATGTCACCCACAGCCAGCGCTGCGACTGGCAAATGCTCTTTATGGGACAGCATGCCGGAGTCATTAGACCTGTCAAACATCACAAAACAGCAGCTTTGTACATTTGAGAACAACACATCTTCATTTCATGCAAACTGTGAAGAACATAATAACTGTCAAGAACATGCCCAGGTCATATTTCACCCATAAATCAAAAGATGATTTTTTTTGTACATTGTAACATTATTGCATTGCAAGCACATTTCCCAATCCCAATAATGTGGAAAAAAAGTAAAGTTAAAAATAGAAGCAAAATTGCAAAGCTTCACTTGTTTATAGCATGATGGTGCCATTAGTTTTGTATAGAAGCTTTTTTCCCACTACGGATTAAACAATAAAAAAGGTAATTGCAACTTTTTATCTTGCAATTCTGACTTTATTACTCAATATTGAGAGTTATAAAGTCATAATTGTGAGATAAACTCGCAATTGTGGGATAAAAAGTCACAATTGCCTTTTTCGTTTTTTATTCCATGTCTGAAACTTAGCTTCCGTAGTTTTGTAATATATATTGATTTTTATAATAAAAAACAAGTCTAGTGTCTAGATGGTAGTTCTGTGTCAAATATAAAATATTTACTGCATAAACATATTTTAATATTTTTTGGTCCTTTGGCAATATTCAGTATGCATCTCAATGTCCATGTTTTTGCGTTAAATGACTTGTTGCCAATTAGTTGATTAAAATTGTACATTTTAAATACAGTAATATTTACAGTTCATTAAAACAGTTTAATATGTGAAGAATGCCATGCAGAGATTTCTGTGAGCATTGTTGATTGATGAAATCAGAGATTTGAAAAAATTCATTGAATCAGGCAGATTGATTTGATTCAGCTGAGGCTGAGAAATTTAAATCAAATTTACCAAGTCTAAATGAGACAGTTTCAAACATGAAAACATCTTGATGCATTACAGTTATGAGAATTTGGAGGGTTTGAATGTGTGCAGCTGCCATTACATAATGTTACAATGCACAAAAATCTGAAAATTGGCTTCATTTTCTTTATATACAATATAACTTTCTTTTGACTTGAAATATGAACCGGACGTGTTGCTGACAGTCATGTGAGTGTGTGTAGAAAAGACCTGTTCACAACAAGGACAATAACTATAACAATAAAGATATAGATCTAAAAAACATTCTAAATGTAAAACAATAGCAAGAGTTCACACCACAACTATAATAATAACAACAGAGAGGAACAATATCGTTGGAATCACTTTCAGAATGATTTTTTTCCAGCTGATGAACAATAAAAACATTGACAGCCATTCAGAATCCATCCTGGAAAGAGCTCGAGCATTTAAAGCGGCAGACGACAAAACTGCAGCACGTGCTTATAATAAACAAAACAATACTGTGTGTTAGTTATCGTTATAGTTATCGTTTTTGATTGTGAACAGGCCTTAAGGGTGTGTTCACACTTGGCATGTCTGGTTCGAACTTAAAATTAACTTTGGTGTGATTCCTCTGTTAGTGCGGTTCATGTGAACGCTGCCATCTGAACCCTGGTGCACACTAAACAAGTGGACCTAGACTCCTGAAGAGGTGGGACCAAATGACTCTAGTGTGGTTCGACTGAAATATGAACGCAACATGGACCAAAGACATCTAAACAAACCAAAAACAGCATGTGATGTCACAAGTATAGCTGATTCCTCTAATCTTAGGAGCTTACAGTTCGTTGCCGATTACAATTCGGTTCTGAACCACGTCTCCTCACAGCATATCATCGTTTGTGTGTAATGGAGGAATTCCTACCACTGTTTTGACTCCTTTACACCTTTTATAAGCTCTTCATGAGTTCTCAGCTAGCAAAAATACCATCATGTGTACTCACGTACAGTCAGCGCATTTAGCCCAGCACACAGCATTGCCTTGGATGTTCGGTAAGTACTGTCGCAAAATATGTCATAAAAGCCAGGATTTTTTTTTTTTTTTTTACCTTTAGGTTTGGTGTGAATGCTAAGCAAACCAGGACTAAATGTATCATTTTATTTTTTGGTACAGAACATAAGAAGCAAAAGAACGAACACAGTCTGGTGTCGTACCACTCTTTGCTGTCGGCATCACAGTTACAGAAGTGTTCAGGATGCACACAGTTATCCTGAAGCCCACAGGCACACTGCTGGCTGCCCGGCACCGCTCCGCCCCAGTACATGTGTGCTTCACCTGCCCTGCCCAGCCACCAGGTGAAGGGGGTGCCATCTGTAACAACACAAACACAGAGCGTCCATAATGAGACTGATGCAACCGCTCTACAAAATGATGCTTAGACACTGAAATGAGATGAGATTTTTGGAATACATTTTTGGGGCACAATTTGACACATTTTGAAATAAAATGTGAGATTACTGGGGTCTTTTTCACATGAGAAACATCTGAGAAGCAGGTAATGAGATGTGTCTTACGGAACCTTGTTTCCACCACTGAATAAAACATAAAAAGATGTAAATGTGACTTTTTATCTCACAATTCTGACTTTTTTCCCCCTCAGAATTGCACCTTTATATCACGCAATTCTGAGAAAAGAAGTCAGAATTGTGAGATATAAACTTGCAATTGTGAGAAAAAAGTCAGAATTGTGAGATACAAACTCAATGGTGAGGAAAAAAGTCCAAATTGTGAGATAAAAACTCGCAATTGTGAGAAAAAAGTCAGAATTGCAATATATAAACTCACAATTACAAGAAAAAAAGTCAGAATTGCAATATATAAACTCACAATTACAAGAAAAAAAGTCAGAATTGGGAGATATAAACACAATTGTGAGAAAAAAGTCAGAATTGCGAGATATAAACTTGCAATTGTGAGAAAAAAGGCAGAATTGTGAAATATAAACTCGCAATTGTGAGAAAAAAGTCAGAGTTGTTAGATATAAATTCGCAATTACAAGAAAAAAGTCAGAATTGGGAGATATAAGTTCGAAATTGTGAGAAAAAAAATCAGAATTGCGAGATTTAAACTTACAATTGTTAGAAAAAAGTCAGAATTGTGCGATATAAACTCAATTGTGAGAAAAAAGTCAGAATTGCGAGATATAAACTCAATTGTGAGAAAAAAGTCAGAATTGCGAGATATAAACTCAATTGTGAGAAAAAAGTCAGAATTGCAATATATAAACTCACAATTGCGAGAAAAAATTCAGAATTGCAATATATAAACTCGAAATTGTGAGAAAAAAGTCAGTTGTTAGATATAAACTCGCAATTACAAGAAAAAAGTCAGAATTGGGAGATATAAGTTCGAAATTGTGAGAAAAAAAGTCAGAATTGTGAGATTTAAACTTGCAATTGTGAGAAAAAAGTCAAAATTGTGCGATATAAACTCAATTGTGAAAAAAAAAAGTCAGAATTGTGAAATATAAACTCGCAATTGTGAGAAAAAAGTCAGAATTGCAATATATAAACTCGAAATTGTGAGAAAAAAGTCAGAGTTGCAAGATATAAACTCGCAATTACAAGAAAAAAGTCAGAATTGGGAGATATAAACTCGAAATTGTAAGAAAAAAAGTCAGAATTGCGAGATTTAAACTCGAAATTTTAAGAAAAAAGTCAGAAATTGTGAGATATAAACACAATAAGAGAAAAAAAGTCAGAATTGATTGTGAGAAAAAAGTCAGAATTGCGAGATTTAAACTTGCAATTGTGAGAAAAAAGTCAGAATTGTGCGATATAAACTCAATTGTGAGAAAAAAAAAAGTCAGAATTGTGAAATATAAACTCGCAATTGTGAGAAAAAAGTCAGAATTGTGAAATATAAACTCGCAATTGTGAGAAAAAAGTCAGAATTGTGAGATATAAACTCAATTGCAAGAAAAAAAGTCAGAATTGCGAGATATAAACTCGCAATTATCTTTTAAATAATTTTATTCCTTTGCAGAAACAAGCTTCCATAGTTTATACTAAAGTTCTTTTAAAGGAAATAAAAAATAGACACAAATGGGTCAATAGTTTAGATCATTTCACCCTGAATTTGATAAGAAATGTTCGAGTTCATTTCGAGATGAATGACTTTAGGATCTTAGCAAATCTGAGCCCAATTTGACACATTTTGAGATGATGTGTGTGATTACTGTGGTCTTTTTCTCATGACAAACATCCAAGAAGCAGGCTCTATTTGCTCTACATTTAATCTCATTTCTGTCTAATAGAAAGAATTGAGATGTTAAAGAGATCTCATGTGTGATTTTTCACTTCTAGACGATCACACTCCCGCACCCGTCGTCCTCTAAATGCATCTGTCCAGGTTTAATCGAGATGAGCGTGTTATTTTCATTACCACTCACCTGACATTTCCAACATTTCTTATTTACGCCTGACACCGTGCTCTCCTCATCTCATCAAGAACTCCGATAATGAGACAACTAATGGACGCAATTACTGTGGGTGCGGAGAGCGTCGATGTTTCGTGTTTATTTGAGAGACTACGAGAACCGTTATCACTCGACCTGTGATAGATAGACACTGTACAAAACGCCCATGACAAACCCACACAAACAAACAAACAAACAAACAAACATGATAAAAGCACTTCAAAGGTACAAATGCACATGAATAATGT
Organism: Ctenopharyngodon idella; assembly: GCF_019924925.1. NCBI lineage: Eukaryota > Metazoa > Chordata > Actinopteri > Cypriniformes > Xenocyprididae > Ctenopharyngodon > Ctenopharyngodon idella. The sequence goes on along the minus strand of NC_067229.1, from coordinate 47,067,011 downwards.
ACTCTAAAGGTGCCTTTCAATTAATTTAAAGCCAAAAAAAGCAGGGGGGGGGGTGGAATATGACTCGATATAAACTGTCCGTAACAGAGTATAACAATCAATTTGTGCCGTTTGCTTAAGCGTCATGCGAGAGTCTGCAGATGGAGCGAGGTTTTAATAAGCCTGACCTTTCATATGGAGGGGGCGATCGATATTCCTAATAAAAAGGGCTTACCTGGTGTGTTCAAGAGCCGTGACTTTTTGCAGTGGTAGGAGAGTTCCTGCTCGCAGTACTCCGCCTGGGTAATTATCGCCTGGATCTGCTCCGCGTCGGCGGAATAGTTAAAGTGGGCTAAATGCTGATTTATCCCCGAGGACGTTTTTAATTTGGTGAGCTCCGTGTTATTGTGTTGTATCACCATCCATGCTTTATCTGCAGGGACAAGAGGGATTCAAACAATGAAAAGGCCAAAATGACACACTCTGCAGGACTGTTTTAGCTCAGGGCGTTGCTGATTTTCACCTATGCAACAGTCACATGACCTTCAAAAAGTCACAGGAAGTTCATAAAAAAACCCAAAGCATGTGATATCTACTAAACAATCATGAAATTAGAGGTTCTTGTGTTCAAAGAATCTTTATCAAGTTTATGGTTCTTTATTATTATTGGAGATTATTGATGTTTCATTTTAGGTTCTTCATAATGACTATTATGTTAAAATCAACATGAAACGACATTTTCAACCCATTTTACTTTTGCAATGTGACACGACACAGCGTTGTTATCGTAAACAAAAACTAAAACTGAATTTATTACAAAACATTTTCCTTAATTGAAATAAAATAATATAAATATAAATATTAGATAATTTTTTTATAAGAATATGAGGCTTTTTTTCAGCAGCTAACTGAAATAAAATAAGTTGAAGTACTAAAGTTACTAAAACTATAACTGAAATAAAAACTAATTAGAATAATTTAAACCCCAAAAACTAGTTAAAAAATGGCAAAAATGCTAAAAAATATTACTAAAAAGTTATTTTTAAAATGTTTTATATATAAACTGTAATAAATAATGTTAATAAAAAACAAATTGTTTAGTAAAATGAACAAAAAATGAAAATAGATATAAAAAAAAACATATATATATATAAAAAATGAAAACATATAAATTAAAATAAAGTCTGAAATAATACTAATGTGAAATACGATACTGAATGAGGGAAAAAATGAAACCATTGGGAATTCATTGGCTGTAAACCCGAATAAGTTGGCAAAACTCAAATTAATTGAGTCAATCGGTTACATCAAAATGTTTAAGTTAAGAAATTCAAAGTTTAAGTCAGCATTTTAGCATTTACTTTCCCCTTCGAGTGCCACAGGCATAGCTTGTTGGAAAATAATAGAACTCCCAGCCCAGTTTCAGTTAATCTTGGTAAACTTAAGTTTGTCTAAATTAATAGAAATTAGTTAATAAAACTCAAAACAATGAAACAGTTCAGTTTACTTAAAATACACTATATTGCCAAAAGTATTGGGACACCCCTCCAAATCATTGAATTCAGGTGTTCCAATCACTTCCATGGCCACAGGTGTATAAAATCAAGCACCTAGGCATGCAGACTGCTTCTACAAACATTTGTGAAAGAATGGGTCACTCTCAGGAGCTCAGTGAATTCAAGCGTGGCACCGTGATAGGTTGCCACCTGTGCAATAAGTCCATTCGTGAAATTTCCTCACTACTAAATATTCCACGGTCAACTGTCAGTGGTATCATAACAAAGTGGAAGCAATTGGGAACAACAGCAACTCACGTAAAATCACAGAGCGGGGTCAGCGCATGCTGAGGCGCACAGTGCGCAGAAGTCGCCAACTTTCTGCAGAGTCAATAGCTACAGACCTCCAAACTTCGTGTGGCCTTCAGATTAGCTCAAGAACAGTGCGTAGAGAGCTTCATGGAATGGGTTTCCATGGCCGAGCAGCTGCATCCAAGTCTTACATCACCAAGTGCAATGCAGAGAGTCGGATGCAGTGGTGTAAAGCACGCCGCCACTGGACTCTAGAGCAGTGGAGACATGTTCTCTGGAGTGACGAATCACGCTTCTCTGTCTGGCAATCTGATGGACAAGTCTGGGTTTGGCGGTTGCCAGGAGAACGGAACTTGCCTGACTGCATTGTGCCAAGTGTAAAGTTTGGTGGAGGGGGGATTATGGTGTGGGGTTGTTTTTCAGGGGTTGGGCTTGGCCCCTTAGTTCCAGTGAAAGGAACTCTTAATGCTTCAGCATACCAAGACATTTTGGACAATTTCATGCTCCCAACCTTGTGGGAACAGTTTGGGGATGGCCCCTTCCTGTTCCAACATGACTGTGCACCAGTGCACAAAGCAAGGTCCATAAAGACATGGATGAGCGAGCTTGGTGTGGAGGAACTTGACTGGCCTGCACAGAGTCCTGACCTCAACCCGATAGAACACCTTTGGGATGAATTAGAGCGGAGACTGCGAGCCAGGCCTTCTCTCCAACATCACTGCCTGACCTCACAAATGCGCTTCTAGAAGAATGGTCAAAAATTGCCATAAACACACTCCTAAACCTTGTGGAAAGCCTTCCCAGAAGAGTTGAGGTTGTTATAGCTGCAAAGGATGGGCCAACTCCATATTAAACCCTACGGATTAAGAATGGGATGTCATTAAAGTTCATGTGCACGTAAAGGCAGGCATCCCAAAACTTTTGGCAATATAGTGTATGTCCGTTCTGTGAACCCAAAAGAAAAAGAAAGTGCTAAATACACATAAAAGTTAATTTGACTGAATTAAGTAGTTTAATTTAAGTTTGTCCTGCTCAAACTAATTAATTATTTTGAACATTAGTTTACAACTTATGAAGTAAAGATTTTTTTCTTTAGAATAACATGCACTGATGAATCATGCACAATAAGATGAGCAATGTGTACTAATAAGGATGTAAAAAGAGTCAATATGGATTTCATATCGAGTTTAACAAAGGAAAAGTGAAGATCTAAAGGTAATGTGATGGTTTTCTAAGAAACCATAGCACTTCAAAAGCTTGTTCTATTGCATCAGGCTGTAAAGCCCTTTTAAAACTTTATTTGTAAGAGCACACATCGCACAGACATGCTCAAAGGTTGATCTGTCGGGTTCTTCTAAAGTGTTTTTTTCCACGAGTGTCACAGCTGACTTCCTCCGCGGGGTGTGACACGGTGCGTGAAGGATCAAAAGCTGTGGATTAAAGTCCCAATTACGGAGTGTTTAAAGGGATTTAATCACTTTGGATACGCTGCGTGAGATTCACCTGACATGTTGCAGTAGATTAGTTGAGGTTTGATGGGGCCGCTTCCATCCACGTCTATGTAGTAAAAGCCAGACGTGTTTCCTTTGTGTTTGTACGCCTCACACGACGCTTCATAAACGGCTGTAAACACAGAAGTATTAGGTTAATCAAACACAGAAGAAGTTTTCAAAATGCATGTGTGGAGAGATAATGAGGTGAGGCTGTTCTCTTTCAGAGCTGTGAATAATAACAGTAACATACATAAACGAGTGCGCATTCACACTGTCTGTCTACAGATGAAGTTGTGACCAGTTCATGCAACATGTGTGAAAATGCGGCTCACATAAAAACATCACTTTTTTTCACACCCTGTAAATGTTATGACGTGTTAAACAGGATGGTAAGATTCCAGTCAAGCTGCCCTTTAGAAAATATAGTTAGCTACCAGAAAAATGACACCAAGATCTTTATATAATTATTTTATCACAAAAATTAGTATTTATCTGGCACAAAACAAGTAGGGTGGCAGCATTAAAACTAATAAATAAATACACAAATTTACACAAAACATTACTAACAAAACACTAATTTAAATGACTGAATCAGTAGTGGGCAAAAGTGATGTCTGGCCAAGGAAAATTGACATTTGACCTTTGTTCAAATATTATTAAAAATTAGTTAAAGATTTTGTAAGCATAATGCATAGTTGTTCTTGGAGTCGATTGTTTTATTTGTGATAACGTAATGAAGTATGCCAAATTGTGCAACATAATTTTTGTCCAGGCTGTCATACAACACATGCAAAAACAAGAGAGAACTAACAAAATATTAATAACTGATTATGTTGTAGTCAATGTATACTTTTTCCTGTGAGCTTTTTGCTTTTCTATGCATTTTTTTCACAGTAAAATGAAACCTAAAGGTGTCATTTGTATGGAAGCTTGTTTCCGCCATGAAATAAAAAATAAAGAAGGTAATCGCAACTTTTTATCTCACAATTCTGACTTTTTTTCTCGCAATTGCAAGTTTATATCTCACAATTCTGAGAAAAAAGTTAGAATTGCGAGTTTATATCTCACAATTCTTACTTTATAAGACGCAATTGCGGGTTTATATCATGTAATTCTGTCTTATTAACTCGCAATTGTGAGTTTATATCTCGCAATTCTTAGAAAAAAAGTCAGAATTGAGACTTTATTTCTCACAAATCTGACTTTATAATTCGCAATCAGTGCTTGACATTAAAGGGTTAGTTCACCCAAAAATGAAGATTAAGATATTACACAAATTAAGATATTTTTGTTGAAATCCAATGGCTCAATGAGGCCTCCATAGCCAGCAATGACATTTCCTCTCTCAAGATCCATTAATGTACTAAAAACATATTTAAATCAGTTCATGTGAGTACAGTGGTTCAATATTAATATTATAAAGCGGCGAGAATATTTTTGGTGCGCCAAAAAAACAAAATAACGACTTATATGACGCTTCGGAGCGTTATGAATCTTTTGTGTTGAATCAGCAGTTCGGAGCGCCAAAGTCACGTGATTTCAGCAGTTTACCGGTTTGACACGCGATTCGAATCATGACACAAAAGATTCATAACGCTCCGAAGCTTCCTGAAGCAGTGTTTTGAAATCGTTATTTTGTTTTTTTGGCGCACCAAAAATATACTCGTCGCTTTATAATATTAATACGTGGCGGGTTGAATATAATTTCAGCCTACAGCCTAATCAATGGTAGCCAAGCTCATTGTAGTACAAAATTACAATCCAATCACAATTCGTTATTGATTAACTTGCAGTTAGTGAAGGCGGGATAGGCGGAATCGCACTGAATGACACACAACAGAAACGCTCTCTCTCTCTTTCGTGCGCGCAATCAGATCTCCTTGCGCCTGAGTAGTCAAATACACACACACAGATGTCAAAATGCCCATCGTGTGGAGTATCTCACGTGAATACAGTCGGTTAAGTGGGCGTAAACAGGTGGGTAAAAACTGGATGTGTGTCAGTATATTACGTCCATGCATTCAGCAGCCCAATTAAATACATGTCTGTCATTAATGTTAATTAAACAACAAAAGATGCTAAATAAATGTATACATGTTAAATAAACCTACTGTATCTGAAAACGAGTTTAGGCTATTTAATTTACTACTGTATTTGTAATTTGCAAATTTTCTTCTTTGTTCTTTTTATATAGCCTAACAAAAATAGCTTATAAAATTATAAAATTTATCATATTATGGTCATATTACCCGCCCTGCTCGCAATTGTGAGTTTAAATCTCGCAATTCTGACTTTGCGAATTGCGAGATAAAAAGCCACAATTACCTTTTTTATTTTTTTTATTTAGTGGCGGAAACAAGCTTCCATACATTTGCCCAAAAATTTTGTCAGATAAACACCGTAACCAAGTTTAGTGTTTTGTTCTTCCCTATTTAAAAAATATAAAATATTTTCCTCATATTTTGATGGTTTAATTGAATATGTAGGATCATTAAAAACAAATATCCCCACCAGACATCACTTTTGACCACTACTGTAGGTGTGGATGTGTTTATCATTAATTGCATTAATAGTTTGCATAAGTCATTTTGCAGCCTACAGCAGTTTTAATAACCTTTTTGTACTGAATAGGACATTTTGTTTTCTGAAACACATATTTTCATCGCATACTGAGCACTTTTATCCCAGAAAAGCAAGGAAAATTGAATTCCTCATGATATGAGGCCTGTAAAGAAACAATATAAAATATGACACAAGGTCAGGCGCTCATTAGCCGCAGAGGTTGAGTTTTACACCCTTATGGATTTACACCAAGTCTTAAATGAAGTGAAAAGGCCTGTTTTGGTCCCATAAAAGAGTGTGGAATAGATTTCGGCTGAAATTAAGCACATGTCACTCAAATGTTTAATGGTGGCAGCATTTAAGACGCTCACACTTGAGCTGTTTTAAAGGGTGAGCATTATTGAGAGGGACTTTATAGTGCGACCTCATAATTAGATCTCATATAAAGCTGCTGTCAGTCAGAGGAGTGTTTGGAGGTTTATAAATGGAAGAACATTTCTGCACAGTAGCTGAATATATCTGCACACTCACTGATCTATAATAGCAAACAACAACACGTTTTTATGTGTATTCTACGTTTAGTAATCATTTAGTAAGATGTTTAGGGGAAAGTGGATTACTATAATAGGTTTCGCTTTCAAGGAAAATAATTAATCAGAATAGCAAATAAAAAAAAATAAAAAAAATCTAATGTAATATATATTTTTTAAATAATGTTTACTATATAATATATGCAATATGTGGAAGAGTATAAATGTACAGTATGTAACTGTATAGATTTTTTTATTTTTTATTATTGCTTTTCTGGGCTTGGGATCAGGTTCTTATGACGCTTTATTAGTTCACAAACTCAAATCTGTCCATAAAAATAATTCTCCTCTATCTCTTGCATATGAAATAAGCAGACTGAAATAAACAGATTGAAACAAACAGATTGCATATAGACTGTAATTATTTTCCTTGAAAGTGAAACCTACAGTAATCCATTTCCCCTCTAACCACCTTAATTGATAGTTATCTTCCCCCATTTGCATTACATCATGAAATCAGAGCTAAACAGATGCAGAAGGTCATAATTAAAGCTGCTCTGTTTGCATGCAATATTTATGGCAGCAGACTTCAGATGAATCACTGCCTTCGCTTTATAACACAAATACACTAGGTGGGAAGTTTTATTCAACGGATATGTCACACAAAATTAAGTGGACAATATATGATTCTGATTATTTGCTCTGAATGCAATATTTGCGTAATAGTACAAAATATATTGTTTTGAATCTGTCACAATGAATGTGAGCCAAAGAGAAAGTTTGTAGTGAGTTCAAACTCAAATATAACACAGTTACAACATACTATGTGATCTGTGTCATAATGAAGTGAGTTACACAACCATGTCCGCATCCAGCCTTCACGGTCGTTCCACACTAATTCAATTTTCATTAAAAGTTCGAAACAACGCAGATAAGAAAGTGCATCTACATACTCATTTAAACACTTTACTGGCTCGTGTCTGCTGAGGAATATTAGCAGATGAACTCTAGATCCAGCGCTAATTGACAGGGAACGTTCTGGACGTATTTTATCAACGAAGAGTTAAGCAGTATTGAGGAACAACAAATTCAAAGTAGATACTAACTGCATGAAAGTAACTTTTTTATGTTTTTGAAATAAATATTTAGGTAAATACTGCTGTTTGTCACCTACATTACTGGCCGAAGGTGATGTCCGGAGGGGATATTTATTTTTAATGACCCTACAAGTTCAATTAAACCATCAAAATATGAGGAAAATATTTTATATTTTTTAAATATTTAAATATGAAGGAAGAACAAAACACTAAACTTGGTTAAGGTATTGATCTGACAAAATTATTTGGCAAAAAAGGCAAATAAAAAAGGCATAGAAAAACAAAAAGCTCACAGGAAAAATATTTCATTTGGTTCTCTCTTGTTTAAAACTTGCAAAAGCATGTGTTCATAATTTCTTTGCCTGGACAAAAAATATGTTATTTCCTGACCAAATAAAACAATTGACTCCAAGCACAAGTACGCAATATGCTTACAAAATCAAAATCAAAAATTTAATAATATTTTTATATAGGGTGAAGATGTCAATTTTCCTATTGGCCGGACATTTCTGATGTATATTCACACTGAATAGACACTGCTCAAAAAAATTAAAGGAACACTTTTTAATCAGAGAATAGCATCAAGTCAGTTAAACCTGTGGGATACTGATCTGGTCAGTTAAGTAGCAGAGGGGGTTGTTAATCAGTTTCAGCTGCTTTGGTGTTAATGAAATTAACAACAGGTGCACTAGATGGGTAACAATGAGACGACCACAAAACAGGAATGGTTTTACAGGTGGAGGCCACGGACATTTTTTCCCTACTCATCTTTTCTGACTGTTTTTCACTAGTTTTGCATTTGGCTAGGGTCAGTGTCACTACTGGTAGCATGAGGCGATACCTGGACCCTACAGAGGTTGCACAGGCAGTCCAATTCCTCCAGGATGGCACATCAATACGTGCCATTGCCAGAAGGTTTGCTGTGTCTCCCAGCACAGTCTCAAGAGCATGGAGGAGATTCCAGGATACAGGCAGTTACTCTAGGAGAGCAGGGCCATAGAAGGTCCGGTATCTGCTCCTTTGTGCAAGGAGGAACAGGATGAGCACTGCCAGAGCCCTACAAAATGACCTCCAGCAGGCCACTGGTGTGAATGTCTCTGACCGAACAATCAGAAACAGACTTCATGAAGGTGGCCTGAGGGCCCAACGTCCTCTAGTGGGCCCTGTGCTCACTGCCCGGCACCGTGGAGCTCGAATGGCATTTGCCATTGAACACCAGAATTGGCAGGTCCGCCACCGGCGCCCTGTGCTTTTCACAGATGAGAACAGGCTCACCCTGAGCACGTGACAGACGTGAAAGATTCTGGAGAAGCCGTGGAGAATGTTATGCTGCCTGTAACATTGTTCAGCATGACCATTTTGGTGGTGGGTCAGTGATGATCTGGGGAGGCATATCCATGGAGGGACGCACAGACCTCTACAGGCTAGACAAGGGCACCCTGACTGCCATTAGGTATCGGGATGAAATCCTTGGACCCATTGTCAGACCCTACACTGGTGCAGTGGGTCCTGGGTTCCTCCTGGTGCACGACAATGCCCGGCCTCATGTAGCGAGAGTATGCAGGCAGTTCCTGGATGATGAAGGAATTGATACCATTGAATGGCCCCCACGCTCGCCTGACCTAAATCCAATAGAACACCTCTGGGCCAGGTTGCACCTGAGACTGTCCAGGAGCTCAGTGATGCCCTGGTCCAGATCTGGGAGGAAATACCCCAGGACACCATCCGTCGTCTCATTAGGAGCATGCCCCGACGTTGTCAGGCATGCATACAAGCCTGTGGGGGCCATACAAACTACTGAGTACCATTTTGAGTTGCTGCAATGAAATTTCAGCAAAATGAACTAGTCTGCTGCATCATTTTTTCACTTTCATTTTCGGGGTGTCTTTGAATTTAGTCCTCTGTAGGTTGATAATTTTCATTTCCATCAAACGATGTGGCATCCTTTCATTTCTAACACATTACCCAGTCCATATCAGTATAGATATCCAGCATGATATTTTTCCCCTTTGAGATCTGATGTGTTTTCAAAGTGTTCCTTTAATTTTTTTGAGCAGTGTATATGTATGTTTGGGGAAACATCTTGCAGATGGAGTAAACTATTCTCTCTGCATTTGACTCCTGATGTGTCCTTGACTTTAAACGTGGAATAAACGCACAGGTAATGTTTGTAGTGTCTATATTTCAGAAGTGTTCTTACAGCTGTGGCAGGTCGCTCCGCTGTAGCCTGTGGCAGAACAGTTGCAGTGAAACGTGCTCCATGACTGCGAGCATTTCCCTCCATGTTCACAATGACTCGGGGAGCATCTGGTGTAAAAAAACATGAAAATGAAAAATCATATTTGATGTTTGATCTCAAGGACAATAAGATACAGAGAAACACAATCATTCAGCATTACACATGCAGCCTTTGTAGAGAGTTATGCACAAAGTGAAAACCTTGCTGTTGGCTTTATCTGATCCTAGAGTTGGAAAAGCACATGGTGATATTGTCGTATGCACTTTTACAAGAAATATATACAAGAAATTTTGACAGTACACTCTTAGAAGGTTCTATATAGAACTTTAAAGGGTTCCGTCAGGCACTTCATATATAGAACTTTTTAAGGGTTCCCATCATAGGGTCATATTATGGATTTAGTTTTAATTAAATAATTTTGTTTTAATTTAATTCATTAAATTGTATGAATTTCTCCTTATATAAAGCCTTTTGGCACCAAGCGTTCTTTAAAATAGAGTCTAGATCCGTAGGGTTCTATATAGAACCCCATTAAACCATTTTGTTAAAAGTGTATGGCAGTCACATGTAAATCTTAAGCTATTGAATCAAAGCATGTGCAACAGGACACATTAGACTAACAGGACATTATCTGATGTAAGAAATTACTATTATAGCTACATTTACATGCACCCAAAACACTGAAAAGCCCTCATGTAAATACCCCAATCAATCGGAAATAATCTGATCAACAGGAAAAAATTAAACACTATTAATCTATTTTCTCAATTGGATTCAAAAATACTTTATACATTTGCAAAGTGCAGTAATCCATACGTTTACAACATTTAGTGTTCATATAAACAGAACTTTCAGAATCTAAAATCGGATTGGATTCATTGTGTAAACATACTGATCGTGTTTTGGAGTACATTGTAAAAAAGTTGAGCTAACTTGAAAAAGTAAGGCACACTATCGCTTTGAACTTGTTAAGTTAACTCAACTAATTTGCTCCAATTAAAGTCAACTTAAATACATTTGTACATCTCATGAGTAACAGGTAGTGTTTTAAACTTACTACAAGGTATGAACATTATTTTCCTCACATTTTACCCTGGCAAATATATTGCATACAAAAGTTGCAAAGAGATGCACACATACCTCAACACAAATCTCAAACATAGTGATTATCAACAACTGTAATTCAGTAAAAATATGAACTCTGAACCAAAAGACAGCTAAATAACAGTGACAACAACAGCAGCAGCAGTATAAATCAAGCCAGTAAATGCAACGCAACGATAATTTTAATAATATATTTTCAAGCTGCGATGCATTGATCAATGTAAAATCACTTAGTAAAGTCACAGCACACCTGGTTTGAGGAATCATTCATGTCTGGAGCTCAAATGCATATTCATGTGCACTTTTAGTGACATGAACGAGAAATGCAGTATGACAGTCGCATGTAAATCGCAGGGAAATACATGGCCATTGCTCTAGGAGCAGAATCAAAGAATGCACAACAGGACATTATTTGAAGTAAAAAATGAACATCATTGTGTTTTGAAGGTAACACTTGGTCAATTGGTCCATTTAGATATTCTACTAACTATAAGTAACTTTGCAACATGTCAACTAACTCTCATTAGAGTATTAGAAGACTGTCTGCTTAATATCTGCAAACACTTTAGTTTGATGCTCTCAACAGACATTCTACTAACCTAACTAAACTTATTTTACTAACCCGAACCCTAACCAAACAGTTTATTAAAGGGATAGTTCACCCAAAAATGAAAATTATCTCATGATTTACTCATCCTCAAGCCATCCTAGATGTATATGACTATCTTCTTTCACAACCATTATAAACCGTGGAGGACTAATGATATTTTTAAAAATATCTCCGACTGTTTTCGTCTGAAAGAAGATAGTCATATACACCTAGGATGGTTTGAGGGTGAGTAAATCATGGGGTAATTTTCATTTTTGTGTGAACTATCCCTTTAACAGTCTGCTTCAGTCTACTAAAACTCCAATGAAAATTAGTTGATATGTAGTTGCAAAGTTGCTTATAGTTAGTAGTGGAGTAGTAAGTGGACTATCAAAATAAAATGTTACCGTTTAAGTACGCAAATCAATATTAAATATGAATTATTAAGCAAGCAAATAAATTACATAATTTTGGGTCTGTTTCTCACATTTATATTTTCTTCGTATGACTTCAGAAGACCTGGATAACAAGAACGTTTACATAACTCTTTGTTTACATAACGTTTACATAACACTCTGATGTGAGACAATCAAAATCATGAGTATACTTCATTATTATAATCATAAATCTACATGTATCTCTTTGACTTCATTTACATAAAGATATCCTAGAAGCACAAACAGCCTGTTTAATTCAGAGAGAGCATGAAAAATGGGCATGAACAACTAAATTACAGTTCAGAATGTACCTTGCAGAATCAACAAATTGTTAATTATTTAAACAAAGAGGGACTATAAAAATTGCATGGTGTTTTTTTATTCAGTACTCAAATCTGAATCCCTGAAAATCTATTAATGAAACTATTAAGCTTTAATTATTAACATGTTCTGCAGGGTGTACATAAACTTATGACCACAACTGTATGTTTTTGGTGCAAGAAACCTCAACTAACTCATCTGATCACTTAGTAAAGTACCAGAACACCTGATTTGAGGAATCATTCATGTCTGGAGCTCAAACGCCGCAGGACGACGCACACACTGAACTTTAATACTTTGTATTAGAGGTTTCATCACACCATTAACCTCAAGATTGACTTTGCAAACACCACTAATAAACATTTATGCCACGTTGCTTTGATTTAGAAGCTATAAACTTTCGCTAAGAGCAAAGCAAGGTTAACCAAGTGACTCAAAGCAGCCTCTTCGACCACAAACACCTTCCAGTTTCTCTTTGTTAAGCGAATCCTTTCTAGTCAGAATAAATGTCCTTGCCCAAGCCGAAAAACAATTCCCTGCCTCTCCCATCTCTCCCGGGAATGCCAGCGGATTATATGCATGCTCGCATTACTAGCGCTCACTTTACCGACGACATCTTTCACCAGATTTCCATTTGTGGCCACAATGATGGTCTTAGAGGATCCATTCAAACACTCTTTGTTCTGCTTTAGGTGGCCAGGACAGATACACTCTCCGCTCCGGTTTCATGCTTTGTAGCTTTATAATCGGAACAGGATCGAGTGCGTCTTTCATTCCGTTTAAAACGGACACTTCAAACCGAGGGAAAAAAATGAAACCACACTTTTTGGCTCACATGCGCTGATGGCATACTGAGAGCCACGTCTCTTTGTTGGCTCGGATCCCATCAGAGCTTTTCAAGCCCTTCGCAGGGACACAACTGAACCGCAGCGGTCGGCTTCACACAGGGCCGCGGCGCAGTCGGACTCCTCTGTTCTTCTGTAATCTGCCTTCACGAGTAATGATCAGACTTCACTGACTGTCACACACAGAGACGGACCAAGAAACATGCAGAAAGGATAAATCCAAGCACGACTTGCCAAACAGTCGCGTTTTCTGTGATGAGATAATCCTCAGAGACAGACAATACACGAATCACAAACAAAACACATGTAAAGGATCTCAGTGTCTATAAATAAACACTGTAAAAAGAAGGCGCCGAATTTCGACCTTCATTGCCTTTCTTTTTACTACCGTTTAGAAGTTTGGGTTTCTGAAAAAGTCTCTTCTGCTGAATTTATTTGATTAAAAATATAGTAAAAACAGCAATATTGTGAAATATTATTACAATTTGAAATAACTCTTTTCTATTTGAATATATTATGTAAAATGTAATTTATTCCTGTGACCAAAGCTGAATTTTCAGCATCATTACTCCAGTCTCCATATGCTGATTTGCTGCTCAACAAACATTTCTTCTTATTATTATCAATGTTGAAAACAGTTGTGCTGCTTTATATTTTTGTGGAAACCATGATACATTTTCCCAGGATTCTTTGAGGAATAGAAAGTTCAAAAGAACAGTATTTATTTGAAATAGAAATCTTTTGTAACACTATAAATGTCTTTACTGTCACTTTTGAGCAATTTAATGTGTCCTTGCTGAATAAAAGTATTCATTTAAAAAAAATTCTTACTGACCCCAAATGTTAGTCAAGGTCTGGTTTCTTACAGCGTAAGATGTTTTACATGACCATTTTACATCTTCTCTGTGATGTTTAGGTGAGAAACAAAGTACACAAACCCAGTTTGTTAAAGGAATAGCAAGATATTAAATTTTCATGAAAGATTTTGAAGACAAACATATGCACATGCACTGATGAATCATTCACAATAAGAACAGGAACATGTATAAATCCAGTAAATAGGGTCAAGTTTCAATTGTGTGGTGACTTTAATCTTGGACAAATGATTTTTGAAGAAATGAGGTCTCAGCTAATGAAAATGGCTTGACATCTGGGAATATGATTTTCTACTAGCATCTCTGCCTGAAGGACACATACTAGGACAATGGAGATGACAGGGAAATACAAGAAACAAGATTGTTTAAAAATCCAGATTTCACAGGAAAAACAAACACTTCCTTCTTTAAGTCACATGCTGCCATCTGCGAATGACAATAATACAAATCTAGTATTTTAAGTTAGAAACTTAAACAGTTCAACTTAAGATGGCTGTATTCTGCTCCATTGCCTTGCGCTCTCGCTAGCGTTTGTGAATGAAAGAACGTGCTTTCATTCAAGAAAGAAAACCAATCACAATTCAGTATGCAAATACATGCAAGAAGAATCCCAAACAGAATTCAGAAAAGAAAACTGCTACAGTGACATCATCATTGTTAGTTACATTTTGAATCACAAACATTCTATAAATGTAAGTCAATGGGAGAGTTTCAAAAAAATGGAACTGAAAAGTAACATTTCCTGAGCGTGTTTCTTTCCTGAATACTTCCATTGGTCAGGCAAATCTTTAAATTTCTTAAAGTCCTTATATTAAATTCTCACATTTAAACAAGTTTTCCTGTGAAAATAATTTCTCTTTATGCCTAAAAAATAGCTTGAATGTAACTCTACACACTTGCTGTTTTTAGTATCATGAATATGCAAATTATCCCTGCCTCCACTCAATCACACCAGCTCAGACTACCTGCTCCACTCAGTCAGCTGTAGCAAACGCTACACAATGGCAAGTGGAAATATTGGTTTAATTCAGCTATATATGTTTGAACCAGAAAGTGATTCAGAAGAAGAAGAGCAAAAGCATATTATTCAGGGTCGTCTACAAGTCAATGTATCAGAATGGTAATGTGTTTTATGTATCGCCCTCTACAACGTCGGACACATAACGGTAATTGATATGATTAGCCTTTGGCTTGACTACGTTATCAAACAGCTAGTAATGCATTGCTAATGTTACAAAACCATATTCCTGTTCTTCATCTCAGAGTTAGACAGCTGCCTTCTAAAAATCAGCATCCTTAGAAAAGCTTTGAACATCATGGAAAGTGAGTGGAGAAAAGCCCTGCATGGTTACATGTTTGTGACGGTAGGAAATTGGTGGTTTTGAACCACGTTTTTGAGACTGTCTTTGGTGCACTGCAGTTTTAAGGAGAAAATACTCAGCAATGGTGTTGACTGATGGATATTCACAAGGTTTGTCTTAATATCAGACATATAAACTTGAAGACTTAAAGACATAAACAACATTAAAAACTTAATTTTCACCACAGGGGGTCTTTAAAAAGTATACATTTGCAACATATGTATATTTTTATACAACAGTTCATTCTGGTTCTCGTATCTGATTGGCTGAGAGGTCTTTCCAGCCATGCGACATTCTACCAGTATTGCCACAGGAACCGTTTCACCGCTTGAATCACTCCGCTTTCAGTATTCTCACATCGAGTGTCATGGTGGACGAGCAAACCCACCATATTTTTATAGATACTACTGTTATTTTCTAACAGAATTTAGTTGAGAATGTAGTTGTTTATACCTCAGATATCTGGTTTATATGTAAACATAGCACCTTTTTGAAAATTAGACGCTTTAGAAATTAAAAAGTTTAGAAATTAGAAAATTAGAAAGTTTAGACGCTTTCAGAGATGTGAGCGACCGTTCAGTGCTCATGTACCCGCAGAGAACAGCTTCATCTCAGCCAGTCCTTAGGGAATTTTCTGCTGGCTTTAATGTAGATAGTGGTTAAACATGAGGTATAATTTGTTTTGGGTATATCAAACGAGCAATCTTTGGTCTTATTAATCTATTACTTGTTCCAGAGCTAATAGATTTGGCTTAAGGGCTATATTAAGTTTCATAACTTTAAATTTACATTGAGATTAAATCATGTACTAACTAGAGCGCTGTTGTTAATTTAAATATTATTGTTCAATATATTATATTTTATATAAATAACATGCCGTAGTTTTTGATATTGAGAAAGAGTCTGTTAGTGATTTTGACTTCAGTGAAAGTTACATTAATACGGCATTAGATGGCGGCAGTGACTGTCTTTATGATAAGTCAGTTGCAAAGACTTTTATATTGAAATGGACTGAAACCAGCAAACAAGGACATTGTTTATACTTTAAACAACATCTTATGAGACGCATTTGACAAATGCATTGACTAATCTTATTAAATGTTAAAAGGACAAAGATATAGTTTTTCTCAGTGGACATTCAAACTGATTTTGTGATTATGAATATAAGATTGACCTGAAGAATATCAGCTAGATGCAGGTAATGCATATCAGCATATGCATAAGGCTCTATATCAGCACGGCTGTGATTTGGCTGTAGTTGTGATAGACCGTGCTGATATAGAGCCATATCGCACAGCTACGAGTATATATATATATATATATATATATTTTACACAAAAATATATAGGAAAAAACTGAAATTATCTATGAAACAGCTTGAAAGGAATCTGCATGTTTTGTGGTGAAGGATATAAGAGGAATTTCAATGCGCCACTCGCCTCCCAAGCAATAAACCTAGATCAAACACAAAAAGTCCCTCAGACAGAAAACTGCCTCTGCTGCGGGACAGAATAGAAAATAAATCTATTCAAGCAGAATGTGTGTGAGGGCAGCGAGCTCTGCACATCTGAACAGAGAACAAAATGACAACAGCTCTGAGCAGCAGCTTGACGGCATCGAAACACACATGCCCCACGCTGCCCTTCCCATCCCTCCATGAATACTCAACCCTCCTCGACGGCAGCCAAAGGTCGCTCGTCATGACCCTAATCACAAAGAGGTGACTACCAACGACGGCCCGCAGAGCTGAAGTCACCTTCTGAAAGACAAGTGCAGCAGGTGTTCAGGGGAAAGGCACGCATCTCCATGACGCTTTTTTGATGCATTTCTTTGGGCCGCAAGGGGAACCTGACAAGAGCTGGAAGGAGACAGACTCGCACTTTCAGCCTGGGGGTCAGAGGTCAAACGGAGGAAATTAGGACGGACAGAAACCAGGCCAACGACTCAACCTTAAGTTGACCTTATCAGCAGCAAATAGCAAAGAGAGAGATGAGATGCAGAAATGCAAACATGCAACATTTTTAACAACTCAACACTGAAAACAGGCTCATTTAAAGCTGAAGTGGGTAATATTGTTCATTTTAAATGGTCAACAACCAAATCTAGGTAACTTTTTAAACGGCTGACAGTTATTGTGTTCTTATTAATGTATTTCAGCCGAGAAATTGGTTTTCGGTAGCAGAAATTTCAGTGCATCGCTAATAATACTAATAATGCTAACACTAATACATGTTATTTGTAATGAGTCTTTCTAATACCCAAGATGCTATAATACATCTCAAAAAACAGCAAAATAATACATAATATGTGATAGATAATAACAATAATTATTAAACATTAAAAAGCTTTACAAAAAGATGTGTTTTGAGCAGTTGATGTGTTCCACTGTGACTGTACAGCATCACTCCTCCACTGTGATTCAGACACCTAAATCGGCTATTTCAGATGCAGAAAGCATGATGAACTATGCGTCATGTCTTGATATATGACCTGCTATAAAGCTTTCAACATCGTTTGGTCATCATTTAATGCATTTTACTGCTGCCATGATCAATAGAAAGTGCAGAAAACATCAAATGAAATTGAGATTCCTGTTTTCGGTGGTCACTAATGGCACAATGTTAATTGCACCCGGCAAATAGCGCTGACTTCTGCGAATATGGCACAAGACTCATTTGCATACAAAGGAGGCGTGTTGGTGCTGAAAAGAATGACAAAGACTTAATTTACTGTAAAGACTCATGACTCAGCACTGCTCCAGCACATTCAGCACCTGCTTAAGCTGAAACAAAACTGTTGAGTGAACTCACGCCTGTGGCTCTTTCAAATCATTACTGTGTGTTTGAGCCTCCCGACTAGCAGTGACAACCCAGACTCAACCAACGACTTTCTAAACAGCTCTGGCAAGGCATTATAGGTTCTAAATGTCTTTAGGCTGCAATGTGTTTCATGCTTTTACTAGGGGTGTGACGAGACAGTTAGCTCATGAGACGAGACGAGATACGTGTGGGGTGTTGAAATTGCGTTTGAATGCGCGCTCGCATTTTACTTTTGCTTTCGATTTTGTGATCACGCGTACTCTGTGAATAGGGAGCGCTGAGTGTGCATTCTACAAGATAAAATATGTGTAAGACACTTTTAGGCTCTGTTGTGCAACGAATCCTCCGCCATGGTCTTGTCAGTCATCTTGTCCCTTACTCTCGTCACATGATCAGTGAACTCTGATTCCTGCTGCACTACATACATACACTACATATGAGGTTTTTATTTTTCTATAAAAAGCAAAATGACAGTGGAGGAGTAATGTAAACGTAGCGGTGGCATATTCTATCCTAATTTCTCCCTCACGGCAATATCGCAAGATTGCTTTTCACCTCGTTGAGAAATCTCGTCACATTTTAATCTGTGGCATGAAAAACTGTTACTAATGTCAAGAACTACAATAAATATTCATATGAACAAGTATAAAAAAAATCTAAATTATGATTATTTAAATCAGTGGGTCATGACCCAAAAATGAGTTGCAAAATCAAAATGCTATAAAAAATAAAAGGATAAATGCAATAATAAAATGCATCTAACTACAGTATATACTCCTGCATAGTTAGGATAGTAAAATGCATAAATAAATAATTTATTATTAAATGGACATATTGCTTATATTGCACAACATATTGCTTATCTTTGTTTGTTTATGAGGTACTTTAAAGCAGAAAATTTAGTGTTGAATTCAAAGGCTCCAGATGCTTCAATGATCAATAATATCATTTGAAAACATAAAATGCAATTATCTTAATTATCAGCAATTATGTAATCAATTTTGCATGTGAGCCATATACCGTTCAAACATTTGGGGTCAGTTAATGTTTTTGGAAGAAGTCTTTTATGCTTACCAAGGCTTCATTTATTTGATCAAAAATACAGAAAAAAACAGTCATATTGTGAAATATTTTTACTATTTAAAAGAACTGATTTCTATTTTAATATATTTTAAAAAGTAATTTATTCCTGTGATCAAAGCTGAATTTTCAGCATCATTACTCCAGTCTTCAGTGTCACATGATCCTTCAGAAATCATTCTGATATGCTGACTTGCTGCTCAAGAAACATTTCTCAATATTATCAATGTTAAAAACAGTTGTGCTGCTTCATATTTTTGTGAAAACTGTGATGCATTTTCTCAGGATTCTTTGATGAATACAAAGGTCAAAAGAACAGCATTTATTTGAAATCGAAACCTTTTGTAACATTATAAATGTCACTTTTGATCAATGTAATGCTTCCTTGCTGAATAAAAGTATTAATTTATGATCCCAAACTTTTAAACAGTAATGTGCATTACTTTAAGAACATTTTGTGGTGACACTGAAACAATGGAAAGGGAACAAAAGTGTACTAGAAAAATGCAAAATGAGAATTAGTATGACATGGAGATGATTAGTGGGGCAGTAGAACAGGAAACGCTGCAGAACGGGACACTGTTGTGTGACTCAAACCAATGCAGTATTGTTGAAATAATGAGGCAGTTCTGCATAAACACAAAACACAGGATCTGTGGGCATGTGGCTCTTTTACTGCGGTGAGAGGGTGTATGAATGGATGCGACTCCACAGTGTGCATGATAAATAGTTCAACTTCACAACTATTGCATCTTTCTGTTTTGTTTCTTTTTGTGGCGATGCACTTTCACAGCTTAATTCTGAGCTTTAAAGTAACCGAATGAGAACAGGCCTTATTCACTTCATCATCAAAAATCACTATTACTACTGCTCACAATTAGTGTTAGTGATTAGTAAAGTATTAAATCTAGGTGAGCAACTCATCTCCACCACCAAAAACACACTAGCAACAATTCAAAACACGTAAGCAACAACCCTCAAATCAAAACAGTGATTGGCTCTTTAAGCAGGTAGGTGGGACTTCATGTCAAGCATCGGTAATGATACTCTACACTTGATATGCTCTTCTTATCAAAAGCACAATAAAAGTTGTATTTCTCTAACCTTGAGTGTGAGTTCACATGTCTGAGATTCAGTGAAAGTGTCGACAATGCAAAAACTCCCTCTTTATTCTGTCCATTATTCACCTTTACAAAAACACTTACTCAGCACTTTAGTCAAAGTGAGCACTACATCACACACTGTTCCTCCCGCGTCACCGTATAATCACCCTACACACGAAAACATCTTCCTCAGGTGAACCTTCAGCTTGCCACGTTATTTAAGGACAGAAAAACTGAAACAATGAACAGCAGCTCAATATGGAAAACCGTGCAGTGTATACTGCAGTAATAAAATGCAGCATGCAAATACACATGTTAGAACATGTTTAGTTCAATGACAACACAATTTTCACAATTTTCTTAACATTTCATTTTCATTTCAAGTCTGAAGGGTAATGGACAGAAGGATAAAATCAATGCAAAATGTAAATAATAATCTACAACTAACTATATAATCATGTTTAGGACAGTAAAATAAACAAATATATATATTATTAAAAATAAAATAAAAATAAATATTTCACAAAAAAGAAAATAAAAATAAACATTTTACTAAAAAATAAATAAATAAATATTTTACTAAAAATAAAAATAAAGATTTTACTAAAAAATAAAAATAAATATTTTTTAAAACTAAATATAAAAATAAAAATAAACATTTTATTAAAAATAAATAAATAATTAAAAAATAAACATAAATATATATTTTACCAAACATAATAAATAAATAAATAAATAAATCCTATCCTATACTATCTTATTTATATCCAGTTATTGTAATTATGAATTAATTTATTTTATTAATAAATAAATTTGCTGTATTAGGAATGGAAGGTCAAGTCTAGTATATTACATAATGGCATACAGTATCAATGCATACAAATATGTAAAATAATATGTAAAACAAAATGAGTATGCAAAAGTATGCAAATATAACTTTTTTTTAACATGCTTGCATATTTAATTCAGTGAGTGGCATCCAGTTATCTTCTCTGCATTTTAAATCCAATTTTGTGCACAATTTTCTGAACGCAAAAAATTAAATGCAACTGTATAATTGTGCAAAGTTAGGATAGTAAAATGAATATATAAAAATCAATGCATACAAAAAAAGTGAATACTGTGCACAGTGTACATAATATATACTGCTACTTCTGAACACATGCACTGATCGATTTACACTAGTACAAGGTCATCTTCTGTCATCCAAACTAAACCAAACAACAGCAGCGCCATCAGCCTTCACTGTAAGCACACGTCAGCTCTCTGCTTCCCTCATATTATCTTTGATCTGGGGTTAATAAACCGCTCTGCTTTGGTCTAGTCCACACTTAGACTCATTTTGCACAGGGCCCGTGGGTTCACATGAGGCACATGTAAAGCCAATGAGAGCTGCTGCCATCCCATATTTCTTAGTTATGGGCAGCAATGTTATTTGAGAACAACCTACAGCCCTTTTCCAGAGGTAATAACCCTCACAGTGGAGCTGCTGTTTCTGCCTGGAGTGAGAGGACATCACCCACGGTCTGCCCTCGTCTCATGCCTGCAGACTCAATAACACTGCGTGCGTTAATGAGAGCGGAGAGCTACCGAACTCGATTCAACCCCGCCATTCGTGCTTTCAGAGCACAACCACTGACGCTAGTGCTTGATGTGCTAAACTACATTACCAAAAGTGTATGCATGATTTATGTGTTCTGTTTTCACAGTATTTAATGCAGCATTTAAAAAACCAAGTAGCATCTTAGGCTGAAAATATATGTCAGAATTATAATGTTAAATGGGCTGTGTGTAGAATTCAGAAACTCTTGTTATTAGTGACACCGGTGGCCGTTAAGTGAACTGCAGCCAGGAACTTACTACTTGTGCTCGCATATGTACAAGAGACTGACTGCGTAGTGCTGAACCCATACTGTAATTGTTAAAATTTCCAAGGATTAGCATTCTCCCCTAAAAGTGATCAGGCAGACCAAACCGTAAGTCGTAGAGACGTAAACTTTGAGGGCTGGTAGTACTCGCACCATCTACAACGTCACCAAGGCTCACCCTGATCAGCCTGACGGGGGCGCTACAGCGGTCAAAGGTACGAAATGGCTCATAACTCCTGAACCGTTGGGCGTAAGCTCATTTAGCTCAAGATGAAGGATTCTAAAATTTTGGGTATTTTGGATTTTTCGAAAAACCTACTTTTGTGAACGAGTCCTTGGTTTTTGGCCCAATCGGAACCAAACAGTGCAGCAAGATGTGTTTACGTGTGTAAAGGATTGTGTATCACATGATTTTTCGCACACGCCCACGACATTGGTATCACATGGTAGAACTCCTCATTCTGAGCAACTTTTCCTCTAGGACCACGGCTGTCCATCAAATCATTCGCTAAATATTGGAGATTTCATAAACTAACTTTGGCGAACTGAATAATATTAAAAAAACACAAATCAATCATTATTTAGGCATCAAAAATGCATGAAAAATGGATATTTATTCTGAGATGTTAAATATTATATTTAACAGTGTTTTTTTACAGTATTAGTGTTTTAAAGATTAACTTTAAATGAGCATTACATGATGGCAAATAACATCTAAGAGTAAAAATAGGTGAAAAGAGCATGCACAATTAAATATCCAATACTGTAAGCTGAATATTTAATTGTGCATGCTCATTTACCATATTTTTACATTTAGATTACTTTTGCCTAATACTAATTATAAATAATAATAAAAAATCTAATATGATACCAGTATACCATGCAACCCCAAGTGATGTTTGTGCTGTAGAAATGACACACTTCATCTTTAAACTGTAACTTGTTTTTTTGTTTTTTTTATTAATAATATTATTTGAATATTTTAAAAAATAATATTTCATATTTTTTAATAAAAAAATAATAATAAAATAAAAAAAGCTCGGAAGACTTTCCCACTAAAAAAGTAAAAGAGCAACTCTCCTTAACAAGCTACACAATTTGAGATCACAAATGGTGCAGAATGAGTCTGTTCAAATCATTCTATCACTCTATACTGCAACAGCTTTGCAAACATCACTAAAAACACAATAAACCAAAAAACATTTAAACAAACAAACAAAAAGATATCCCACAAGTCTTCAGAGTGCTGAACAAGTGTGACAGACGAGACCTTTCAGAATGTAAACGAGTGCCCAGAGGCAACGCAACTTTCAGAGACAACAAAATCTACATCTGCATCAAGTGTCACCAGTGGTACTTTCAAAAACAACAACAACATTCACTTGAGATATAAGTGTGTGTGCCACAGGTTCCCCTTCACTTTGAATTGCTCGGTCACAACAGTGCATTTAGCGTCTATCAAAAACAAAGAAAAAAGAAAAAGAGCCTCGTCTTCAAGAGATTTACTTCAGTCTGAAAGCAAATAAACCGATTTCTGCATCGAGCCAAATCAACCAAACATTCACTGTCATGAAACTAATAGCAGAGAACAGAGAACACACAAATATATTGCAGTATATACCAAAAACAGCCTACTATTTATTCAGACAGTATGTGAAACAGTGTGCAAAAGATAAAAGAGTCACTATTATTGTCAATCAAGCCCAATGCACTGCAATAAATACAGTCATTTTGCAATCCAGATATGTGTAAAAATATCTTATCTTTGGGAGTCTGACTAACTAGAAAGTTTATATCATATGTACAGTTTACATGCTGCATACTAGTAATAGACGGATATATCAGCATGGCCAATATTTGGTCATTTTGAGATCATTGGCACTGGCTGATAACCACGTCTACTTGGCAAAACAGAAACATTACATCCTCTTTTAGTGGCAAAATCTATAGACAGCCTTGTCGATGCAAAATAATATATAATATAAAACAATAATATGGTATAAAATGAGCATTAATTTTAGCAATTTCATCTCACCTGCCATTGAAAAAGGCATATTGCTCAACTAAGTTTTATCATTTTGAACTAAATTGTGAACAAAAGTTGAATTTAAAACAAAACACTAGGCTAAGTGTTCCATTTTAATTGATCAGATGGATAAATATTCAAATGAGGGCAGTTTCTTCCTGAGGCTCATCATCTGCATCTTTTAGCAAATCAGTATTCAGCTGCATTTCTCAGGCTAATTAATCGGTATATTTACATAATCAAGCCTAACGCATCTATTTGGCGAGGAAGAAAATGGAAAGCGGAACATTTTGCATGTTCACATAAAAGTGTAATTGACAGGAAGAGTGCTTACCTGTCAACTATCCCACACATGTCCATCTGTAGATTGCTAAAATTTCCAAACAACATCTGCTGCACTTTGATAAGATCCACTAAACCACTGTCCGTTTGGATGAGGCGCATGCATCCTTGGAAAACATTTAACGGGTTTCTGCACACAGAGCCGTCTTCCGTGTTTGGGCATCCTGCGGACAAAAACACTCACATTTTCACCCGATGCCAAATACACACAAAATAACTTTAAGCCATTGCAGCTGTTGTTGTTTTAGTATCATTAAAGGCATAATATGTAGGAGTGTTGGATTAAAAAATCCAAAAACCACTAGAACAATGTTATATATTTTGCTGACTTGTGTACTTACATTATCCCAAATGTTTGCAAGAATGTTTATATCCAGAGAAACTAATTGTTATATAGCTCAACACGTTTAGTTTTATTGTTTGAATCTCGTTTTCTTGATTATATTAATATGATATTCTAATATCAATCTAGCTTACTGCAGTGTGCAACAAGTATCTCACAGTAGCCGCCGAGCGAACGCACAGAGTAACGTTATAACACTGTTTTCAACACACTCAAATGTATCTAATATGATAAACAGTGCTGTGTTACCCCACATACACTTGACTGGAAGAAGTGGAAGCGACGACTGCGGCATAATAAAACTTCCGCTGCTCTCGAAGCGTGTGTCACGCGCGTCTCTCATTAGCAATCTCCAGCGGCCTCGTTCAGCTCCAACAGCACTCGGCTCTGCTCTGCTTCATACTACAGTAATGTTAATAATCTCATCCGTGAACATGATTTCTGTTTGAAGTCCTGTCGGATGCTTTTCCCCTGGCTGTGAGGTGAAGACGACATCTCCCATGATTCTGCGCTCATCATCAAGCTACACCTTTGATTTGAATAGGCGACCTCTAATGGCAAAAAGTTACATATTGTGCCTTTAAAATACTGTAATAGTATATTAATGTCTGAGTGTGTGTCCGTACTGTATGTGTGTGGGTTTGAGTGGAAGAGAGAGCGGGAGAAAGAGAGTATGTGCTTTCCGTACATAATAAAATGTAACTTTGTGGCAAAAAACATAGTCGTTTTCCTCCTATTGTTTACTATATTTATAGTGTTGTTGTGGGTTTTGGTTCTTTTGCTGTTGTAGGCTGTAAGGACCCTTGAAATAACTGAAATCATTTGGCGAAGTGATATGGATATGTAAAGTGGTCAAGACCCGCCTGGAACAATTGCACACCTAAGAATGTTTCTCAACCAATCAGATTCAAGCATTCAACAACAGCCCCGTAGTATAAATGTTCACACAATAATCCTATTCAAATCTATGTCATAAACAAGTTAGGTAAAAAGTAATCTAAAAGTAATCAGAATACATTATCTAAAATGTGTAATCCAATAGATTACGTGCTCTACTGCGGCCCAAGGGAAAAACATTGCAGACGAAACAGACTGCCATGCATGCAGAGATGGCGTTATACTCTCTCCAGAGTCTGAGCTAAAGGCAATTAAGCCACCAGCCTCCAGGAGCCGAGAGCGATTCAGCCCCAAACCGCTTGAAAGGTAAACGAATGTGCTTTTCTCAGCGGAAGGTGTGTGTTGAGTGACAAGACGGATTGATTAACGTGAAGGATTCGGCTTGTGTAGAGGGAAATTACTCCAAGCTAGCGTGTTGCTTTGTGTTAGCAGAAGGCGATGGATGGCTAAAGGTTGTTCTTACCGCCTAAGAATAGCTGGCTGTCAGGCGCGACAGGGAAGGAAGTGGACGCTGTAGAGCTGTCGGTTTTGTCTACGGTGACTGCGAGACGCCCTCGACGGACAACTAGCTCCACCGAGTGCCACTGACCATCATTTAAATTAGCACCTGTGGAAAAAGAACCAGCATTGTGGATCAGGCAAAAATAACAGACACTCAGCACTGCATTAGGAAGATTATTTTCAGCTTTCAGCATCAGACTTAATTTATATAGGGAATGGGATACTTGCAAAGTATAAATAACAAAATAAAAAAACTTATTTTATTTCAACATTTCACATTTTCATTTAAAGTTCTAAAATAACTAAAACTAAAAACTAAAATTTACACAGTATATCATATTTTATCAGACTACCAAGCGGTTTTTTTTTTTTTTGACATGTATCAAAAATGCAAAATAAATACATTTATTTAAATGATTAATTGCGATTAATCGCATCCAAAATAAAAGTTTGTGTTTACATAATATAAGTGTGTATACTGTGTATATTTATTATGTATATATAAAAACACACACATACATGCATTTATTTAAGAAATATTTATTATGTATACATGTATATTTATATTGATATATAATTTATATTATATGTAAATATAAATATTTTATATATAAATATAATATATTTTTGTTAAAAACACTATATGCATGCATGTGTGTGTATTTATATATACATAAAAAATATAGACAGTACACACACTTATATTATGTAAACACAAACTTTTAATTTTGGATGCGATTAATCGTGATTAATCATTTGACAGAACTAATTTACTTCCAAGATGATGCCTGGCTACCCAATGAGATCACGTGACAACAGTATATCATGCTACTGAAATGTTTGTGTTTGCATACTGCATACTATTTTGACTAAATAGCGGGCAGTGTGCCATATGTAAAGTACTTCAGTATTCTGCATTCATTTGGTTTATCAATAAAACCAGTTTTAGCCAGAAAGTTAAATACCTTTCCTAACTAAATTAATGCAAACGCATATTGCATTTGTTTGATTTTTTCATATAAACATGTTTATAATGCCACATGCTGCCATTCTCAGAGCAACAGGTGCCAATGATGTTGACTTTGTGCTACCCTTGCTTTTACTATCAAATAAACTGAAACTGTATATGTGCTTATATCTGATTTCAACCTGCTGTGATGTCCGTCATGATCCGTCCAGTCTTGTGGATCTGTAGTCGTGCTCTCGCCTCGCTCAGATAAAGCCACAGCGTTCCTGCATTATGCTGCAGGTCAAAGGTCATCAGAAGGCCCGCTTTGTTCCACGTTCTGAACTGCAGACTGACCGACATGCTTTCTCCAATGGAGACCCATGGCAAACTGAGGAAACTTCCAGGACTGGCAAACGTCACTGGCACATCAATGGATTCGGTGCATGTAAAGGTGACATTCCCCTATGAAAGCACAGAATATTGTAGTATAACCAAGACCAAACCATTTTTTTTTATACAAACTACATTTGTGAGAGTAAAGTACCGCAGCCATGACGTCTGCCTCGTAAATTATGCATTTGCCTTCCTGGCTGTTCCTGATACCACTGTCACGGTCATTACGACAATGAATTAAAGGGTTGGTAATTGGTTTAACCCCCAAATTCCCAAGACAGTGGTTGTAAAAAAAAAAAAAAAAAGAAAAAACCCTTGTATAATTGAGGAGAACATTGTAAGGGTCACAGAAATACAAAGCTCTCATTATGGAAAAATTAGGCAACCAACAACTGACAATTGCTAACAAGCCAAATAAAGCAGCCCGAAGACGTAACTGTATGGTAACACATGGTTTCTGCTTACTGCAATGGCCACTTGCTTCTCTTTGGCTCGATCAATCACGCTGATATCATTGTAAAGCACATTTTCCAAGCAGCCATGGAAGTTTCTCCTAGAATGGGATTTCTGGAGTCCAGCCAATGACGTACCACCAAAACTGATCTTGTGAAAGAAGGACAGATTCATGTCAGAAATCACACAGATTAATGGAGTGTTACGCATATAATATAAGCTAAACTCTGTCGATACTGCATCCAACAATTCCAAGCTCATCTTTATTTTATTTCCAGTGTGTCAAATGAACCTGAAAGCAACTCCTTCTTGATGCAATATTTGATTGGACAAAAGTTAATTGGATAATATGCACTTTTAAAAACATTTTTAAAATCTTTTCAACTCATCCATTAGTTCAGAAAACAATTAATAACAGCAATTAATATTATTTTAACATCTGTATGAAAAAATATATTATGTGAATAATAATTATTATTTGTATTAATAATAATAATAATAATAATAATTATTATCATTATTAATATTTCTTAATTTTATTGTTTATTTCTTATGTACCTTTCATGTCTACTATTCATTTATTTTAAGAATTTCAATATATTATATTAATTTTTCTTACCTTTTTCTTATTTTTTTATTTCTTATGTGCCTTTTTATGACCGCTTTATTTAAATCATTTTTATGTAAAGCACTTTGAAGTAATATTGCGTATGAAATGCGCTATGTAAATAAACTTGCCTTGAACATGATTCTAGTTTACTATAATATATGTGTTGAAATGAACATAAATTAGCAGTGTATCATAACAGAGTGAATTATTCAAAGTGAAATCTCTTACTAAACTAATTACACACGGACCTTCTAATTCTAGTTAACTGATGTTGTGTGTATAATTCATGTGTTCGCATGTTTGGTATGAGCAATTTAAAACGCTATGAGCTTCTCTGTAAATTATACTGGACTAATTGTGTGAAAGGTCGTTAACGGCTCACCTCGTTAATCTCAGAGTGACTCAAGTACTCAAGAAGCTGTAACTGCTGGGTGTTTTTGTCCACGGTGAAGTTAACTAGTCCTCGAACCCGCTCGATGCTGACGTGGTGCCAGTGCTGGTCGTCCAGCAGACTGCCTAGAGATACGAGAGGGTGAAAGTCCCCCGACGAACCCCTGCCTGAATCAAACACAGGATCATCTGTTGGTTAGGATGGCTTGTTGATGTAACAAATGTTTGGTCAAACCATAAACGTCTTTCAAAAAAAAAAATGACAATAGAAATAATGCAATGACCATTTCTATTTCTGAGATGTTAAAGTGTAAGTTCACACAAAAATGAAAATTCTGTCATTATTACTCACCCTCATGTTGTTCCACATCCATAAGACCTTTGTTCATCTTCGGAACACAAATTAAGATATTTTTGATGAAATCCGAGAGCTCTCTGACCCCTCCATAGAGAGCAATTTAAGTACCACTTTCAAGGTCCAGAAAGGTACTAAAGACATTGTTAAAATAGTCCACATGACAACCTTATTGTTATGAAGCGACAAGAATACTTTTTGTGCGCAAAAACAAACAAAAATAATGACTTCATTCAACAATTTCTCCTCTTCCCTGTAAGTCTTCTACACTGTTGACATTGTAAACACAGTGCAGTGCTTCCAGGTTCTACGTCAGAATGCCGACTCAGTATTGGCCGACGCCTGATCACGTGAGCAGCATGACACGTGCATGTGATGCTGACACAGGAGCCGGCCAATAATGAGCCGGTGTTCTGACGAAGAACCTGGAAGCGTTAAACGTAAATAGCGTAGGAGACTGACAGGGGAGAGAAGAAATTGTTGAATAAAGTCATTTTTTTTATTTGTTTTTGCACACAAAAAGTGTTCTTGTTGCTTCATTAAATTAAGGTTGAACCACGGTAGTCATATGGACTATTCTTTACTACTTTTCTGGGCCTAGACAGTGGTGGTTAAATTTCTGTCTATGGAGGAGTCAGAGAGCTCTCGGATTTCATCAAAAAGATCTTCATTTGTGTTCTGAAGATGAATGAAGGTAACTTTTTCTGCAGCAGTTTGTTTCTGATATAAAGAAGCGATATTGCCATCCAAGGGCATTGAAGGTACTATATCTTGTGCGTTTTGCCTTTACTCACCCAAACTTGTCAACAAGGCTACTTTACGTGAATGTGAGTGCATTAGCAGGTAGTTGCTGATCGCAGGTGTTTGATTTATTATATGAGGAAATGACTGCAGCTGGTGATGAGGCTCAAACCAGCACATACAGTAGACTTTGACTATTTAATTTTACTTAACATTGTTTTATTTATCCGCTATATTGACAAGACCTTTTTGATGGATATTGTTGTACTTATGACCTTTTTGTGCACTTGAGCTTAACTGAGACTTCAGAGTTTGTAGACGTTTAAAAGGTTGTTGTGTCGACCTTGATTTATTGCAATATTGAGGTGTTCAGTTTTATTTAGATTTTAGAAAATAAACTTGATTTTTCATCTTACAAATCAATTGTTTCTTATTTTCATCGGCATGTCTCTCAGGTGTTGAGGACTAGTGCATCTCCGAGCCTACATTCGGCATGAGTAAAATACTTAAGTACTGTTAAAATCAGATAATTTAAGACTTTTACTCAAGTCGTATTGGAATTGGTTACTTGTAACTTGTAGTGGAGTCATTTTTGATGTAAGGTATGTGTACTTTTACTCAAGTATGGTTTTCAGGTACTCTTTACACCTCTGACACTGAAATAGCTTTTTCTTGTAAAATGTACTCCAAAAATCTTTACGTTTACAAGAAGAAACATTTTTTTTTAAAAAGTGATGTTGCCTTGTCTGGTTGCCAAAGAAAGAGACAAGAGGCGAAAAACAATCTAAATATTAAGAAACTATAATACTATATCAGTGATATTAAAACAACACAGACATTTAGACCTACAAACATGCTACAGAATGACAGCGCAGCAGCTACATGCATGTTCTCCCTCGTATGTTTTACGTTACGCAACACATCTATCAATTATTCATCAGAGTTACAGTGGCGTGCAGCCGGTCATGCCGCTGGTCAGTTACCATCAGAATACCAACAAGCTCTGCTTTGTGTTTATGCACATGCGAGGACTGCTGTACGCTCTGATGTCATTTAACATTTAGTGTTTCGCTGCTCAATATTTCATGATCTTTGTTCCTTTCAGAAAGCAAGCAGAATGGCAGAATTGCTGCTCTCAGCCTTGACCTCTCATGTTCGCTTATACAACAATGATACTCATATTTTTGTTTGAAGAGCGGCTCTGATTAATGCCACGGGCACATGGAAAAATAATATATGACAACACTTTTTCAATCTGTCATCATCTGACAATGAGAAACGCCTGTCCTCTTCTGTTATCTCGGTAAAAGTGACCCTGAATTTGACAGTTTTTGCTTGAGGCTTTTACATTAGACATCAAGTGACGACCCAACAAAATACCAAAATTGTAAATGATTTTTCTTAAAGGGCGCTGCTAGTTAAGTTTTACTGATTGAATGTTCCAAAAAACTCATTTCCCCCCCCCCCCCCGTATTTGACATTGTTGTCTGTCAGTAACGCTCTGTTTAGTTCCTGTCTCTAAGAAAAGCACAATGTGCTCTGATTGGTCGGCTAGACCAGTGTGTTGTGATTGGTCAATCGCTTTGAGTGTGTTTGGGAAATGCCACGCCCTTTACGATAACTCTTACCACTGTAAACAAACTCTTCTGAAATGTTTACCACTGTCACCTGAAAGTCGTCCTGTTTATGCAATAGAAACATATTTTCTCCCAAAAATATGTCAGTTCTTAATATAACCATAAAAACACGAAGTAGAAGTGCTGCCAGAGCGTCAAAGCAGTAGGTGAAATAAAGCTGCTCTAAACATCTCAGCATCTGCACAGTTTATTTCACAGATCTGGAGTTGAGAGTGCCGTCTACTTTAAGGAGGTTATAAGTAAGGGTTTGAGGCTTTAAATAGTTACAGTTTTACACCAGCCAGTCACAGGTTGTGCAATAAACATTCAGGGTTTTAGCAGATTGTCTCGTTGATGTTAATTGACCTTATGTTGCATTGATGTTTGATATTCACATATGAATACATATAAGTGTTATTTTAGTATTATTTATAAAACCTAACATGGAAAAATCTAAATGATTCAAGTCAAAAATGTTATTTAACATTTGTTTAGTTTTAATTTATTTTTATTTCAGTTTAAATGTTGTAGTACTTTAAATCTTATTAGTTAGTTCCCATAGCAAAAATTCAAATTCATATCCACTGTGAATGTATTACTATACTGTATATATGTATGCATAATTAATGCATTATTTTTTAAAGACACATGAAAGGAACTTGAAATCAAAATGGTTTCTATTTACTTTCTTAATTCATGCTTCTGGTCTTATTGAAGCATGTATATATATATATATATACATTGAATTATCAAAAAAAAAAAAAAAAAAGATGTCTGTGGCAACCCCCAAAACAAACTTAATATCTGTATTTACGGTTATCGGATGGATGATGGAATTATGAAGTATTGGTCAATGCGGTCAGAACACTGTATATATTCAAATCCTAACAAAGTTTGGGGCAAAACATGAAGCATTGGAGCACAATATAAACAGACATTTTGATGAATGCAAACTACCAGCAAATAAAATAGTTTGGGATATAGGGCATAAATCTTCATGTCACAGCTTGTTTGCAGATGTATTATTCGGCACAGACAGCAGCAAGAGTTTGCCAGCGACTAACATCTGTCTCTGCATCAAAACAACAACAATATCACACAAAAGCCCTGTTCAGCATGTCTGACTCTTTCTGATTATCAGACCTATTTTGGTGCTGTATATTTATTTAGGCTTTAGATGGGGATGTTGGAAAATTTCAAGGACAATGAAGACAGAATGAATCCACTACGCTTCTCAAACAAACCTCTGAAAATCTTTCAAATATATGATGCTGCAAACTTTAGCTAATCCAGTCAACAGACTAAGTATAAAATTCAACTTGCACACTAAAAAGCATGTCCTCCCTGCTGAGATATGATCGCTCCTTCATCCAGTGCTGCATTCTTCACATGTACAAATGCCAAAGTCAAACATAAATCGAAGAAGTATGTTTAACTGTCAAACTCATATACAGACACGTGAGATTTACAATCGTAGACTGAGACAAGAGAAGAAAATACAGTAAAGAACAATCAGATCTGTTTCATGCTTCTCCTGAGTAAGGAACATATGAAACCAAAGAAAAATTGAATCAAGGTCAAAATATTTAATCTAAAGGTGCTGCAGTAACAACATATGGAAGCTTGTTTCCGCCAAATAAAAATAAATAAATAAATAAAAAAGATAATTACTTTTTATCTCGCAATTCTGACTTTTTCTCAGAATTGCATGATATAAACTCACAATTTTGAGTTATAAAGTCAGAATTGCGAGAAAAAAAGTCAGAATTGTGATGTATAACCTTCAGTTGCGAGAAAAGACAGAATTGCAAGGTATAAACTCGCAATTACGAGTTATAAAGTCAACATTGTCATATAAACTCACAATTGCGAGAAAAAAAAGTCAGAATTGTGAGAAAAAAAGTCGCAATTCTCTTTTTTTTTTTTTTTTTTTTATTCCATAGCGGAAACAAGCTTCCATAACAACGTCCACTAAAGGCCTATAAGAATCAAGCATGTCTAAATTACAAAAAAGTTAAAAAATTACCACTTTTACCACAGACAACAAAATGTCTCCAATACGAACATTGGGATTTATGCTCAACATGATAAAACATGTATTTACTTTCAAAAACTGGCTAACTACCTGAAAAAAAAAAAAAGTTTTTGAAAAAAGCTAAGAAAATTTTTTTTGTCAGAAATTGCTAGTAAGTTTCAAAACAATTACAAAGAAACTGCAAGTAACATCGAATAAAATGTGACATTTTGAAAGAAATTTTCTGCATTTTCTGGTAAAAAGTTCTTCAATAATTTTCTGTTTTATTTTTTACAGTGTAGTCTGGTCTTTCTGGAGAAGCTGTTGAGGAAGATTGTGTTTCTGGTTAAGCTAGTTAAGCGGAAACACCAGCATAACTAACCAACATTAAGCAGGACGACTCAAATATTGAATTAAACTTATAAATTTGCACATTCTGTTCATCTATTCTTAATTATTTAGTTTCTAGCCTCCAAACACAACATATGCAGGTATATCTAGCCTAAAAAGTTTAAAAGCTGCCTGAAGTAATTTATATTCAACACTCGCTCCTAAACGGCAACGCTTAAATGTCTTATAAAACAATCCAGAGCGAATGCAGCAACGCCAGTGTCCTTACGGCACAGTAAATCTCATCTAAAGACGAGAAAGGCACGGCATCATCGGCTAGGAAAAGACAACAGCCGAGTGTATTTCTGACAAACAGAGTCAAGCCATTATCCGAGCGAGGCCAAGAGACCACTTTAGCACTTTCAGAAACACCTCTAATAAATGACGGCAGACATCTTTGATTTGCTTGAAATTATGGTGAAAGCAGAGAGAGCAAAGTGTGCGGAGAGAGTGGCTGTTAGACTTCAGTTACTTTACGATGGAAAAGCTCGACAGCAGCCGGATGTGCCGAGATTTACAGAAGCGAGGCATTCAAACTCCTCCGGTCCAACCCAACTGAACTCTAAGAGACTTTATATAATACAACTTGTACAGCTTGTAAAGCTGAGATATGATGAAAACTGTACATGATCGCTGCTTCCTCCAGTGCTGTAATCTTCACATTTCCAAATGCCAAACATAAATAGCAAATTGAACACAGATGTGTAATTGTACAGACAGGCAGCATATGTGATTTACAACTGACTAAGAGGAAAAAGTACAGTAAAAAACATTGGCTAAAGAAATCTTTAATATCACAACTGGTTCTCCTCCTAGACAGCATTGAGATGAAATGGAGAGACTAGCTGGAACTCCATGTTTCTCCTGCATAAAGGATCCTAGTAATCTCACATAATGTCAAACTATGCTCAAAGATGCTAAGGTCTGCAATCAAAAGCCAGAGAACTCAATATGACCTCAGATATTTCTCATCAAATGCTGTTATCCACATTATTGTATAGCTCTAAACTCTTACTAGATGACAAGTAACACTTTACAATACTATTCAATTAGTTAATATTAGTTAAAGGGGACCATAATGCCCCTTTTACAAGATGTAATATAAGTCTCTGGTGTCCCCAGAATGTGTCTGTGAAGTTTCAGCTCAAAATACCCCACAGATCATTTATTATAGCTTGTCAAATTTGCTATTTGTGTGTGTCCCTTTAAATGCAAATGAGCTGCTGCTCCCGGCCCCCTTTCCAGAAGAGGGCGGAGCTTTAACAGCTCGTGCTTCGGTTGCTTAACAACAACAAAGCTGGAGAATCTCACGCAGCCAAAATGAGGATTGTCAGTAACGGTGTTCAGCCTTACATTGTTCAAACCGGAGTCGACACTGATGGAGAGACTCAGGAAGAAGTTACAACTTTTAGGATGAAACTGGACATTTCTGAATTGTTAGTGGATAAATTTATGTAGTTGCTGTGGAGTTGATTCAACTCATCCACTAGCATGTGCCGTCATGTTAATCTTTTGTGCAAATCCAGAATGAATTGACCCTCGTTTGTGAAGCAGTCCGGTGTAAAATGACGGCATGTCAACAACACTCTACTACAACAACTCTTCCTCTTCTCTAAAGCAGCCCAACATGGCCTCACCCCCTTTGTTGTGTGTTCTCGGGGGCGGGGTTTATGTCAATTTTACGGTTTGTGATGTCACCAACCCAGGAAGAAGCTTGTTGTAGTCCCTACCAGCCATTTGTTGTAGTCCTTAGAAAGCGATTTCTGTAAAAGAAAATATCTCCCTTTGCATTGAACTTTGAGCGTCGTAACTTTGCAGATGTTGTTTATGCTCAAACAGCAACATTACACACAAAGTTAAAAAAGAGAAATCATAATCAAGGACCCCTTTAAGTAAATAGTTAACTAATGTTAAAAAATGGAACTTTATTGTAAAATGTTACCATTTTTATTTATCAAACGGAATTTTAGGAGAATAGTTCACAGCGCATTAACTAATGTTAACAGATACTAATTTGATCTTAAAAATATACTGGTAAATGTTGAGATTAACATCAACTAAGAATAATAAATGCTGTAGAAGAACTGTTTATCGTTCGTTCATGCTAACTAATGTAGTTAACTAATGTTAACCAACAGAACCTTATTGTAAAGTGTTACAAATGTTTCTAAATCTCTTGGAGACCTCCGGTCTTTCTGTTTGTCATGTTGTTTGTGAATGACAGCCATGTAAACCAGCAGGTCTGTGTCGGGCTCTAAATGACATCTCATAGCATGTCCAAAATAAGCTGCCACTCAACTGAACTGATGTGAGCACACAGAAAATAAGATTATTCCCTGAGCCGATTAGATGTGTTCAGAAAGCATGTTGTGCCATTACAGTTGTAAGTTCAGCAGTATTTGAGAGAGACTGTGGCGCTGGCAGTGACACCCGAACGCTGCGATCACAGATGGCACATGGGAATCTGTGCCATACTGGCTGCTCATGACAGACCGACACCTGAGGCTTGTTTTACAGCCTTAAACCTTATGAACAAGCCTTCCGAATTGACCAGAATCCCTGATTCATTAGATCATCTGTTAATCTGCCGGATAATTTAACTAACAATAAACGTAAACTACAGAATTGTACCATGGTAAAGTCATATGTTGTGGATGTACCATGGTAATTTCATGTTTTTCTTTAAAGTGTCTTGGAATAACATCTCCAGGTTATATATATACATATATATGACATTATTTTCAAGACAATTAAGTAATTAATTGTCTGTCATTATTACAGTGCAGGCCTTTTTTTAAATTAGATTCTCATTAAAAGATTCTCAGAGTAAACAATAATTTCTTAGACAGTACAACAAATATCTACCATAAATCAAGCATTCTTGCATTAGTTCAGGCAGGCCTCACAGTCAAGCTCTGCTATCAGCTGATTCGCAAATTCCAACCCCACCCATATCAGCTGATCTGATTTCTATGGACTCAATTGGCAACTCTCAAATAAGGCACATTACTTAAAGGCAGCTTGCGACTCTCTGCTTGCTTGGCTGCTTCCACTGCATGCTGCTTGCAACCCTCCTCCTTAAACTTGTGTTTAACTTAATCAGTGTCATTCTGTTGTCATTGATGCGTGCTCTGTTCTCAATAGGGGAAACTGGCGGTTATGGTTGAAACTGGCGGTTATGGTAAGGGGCAGGACATTTCCCAAACACACTCAAAGCGCTTGACCAATCACAACACACTGGTCCAGCTGACCAATCGGAGCTCAGTGTGTTTTTCAGAAGGAGGGGCTTCACTTAGTAGAGCCCAAAAACAAAATCAAGAAAGTGCATGTGCATAATAGGTCCCTTTTACTAAAAAAAGATGGGATATTAACATGGTACATGCATATTAGTACCTTTTCTAAACTGAAGTAAGAGTTTCCCTTTGAATAATTCCAAAGTGAGTGTGTGTCCGCTGTGGTCTTCCATATGAACCAGCATCCCAGAGTTCTGCAGGGTTTTGAAGTTCATGGATAACACGTCTTTGTCCGCTGGATTGGCGCTGGGATCCGGCCTGTAGAGCAAGTGACCGCTGCCATCAAATCCGGCCACATCAGACCCTGAAAACACAAGAAGCACATCAACAGTGTTGACAGAAAATAACTCAAAGATCAGAGTGAAGAGGTCACGCTGAACTGGTCAGTCAAAATGGCTGATTTATGACACCTAATTTCAAGTTAACAAGGCTTGAACTTCATTCAGTAAATTAGTTTTTAATGAACTAAAATAAATTAAAGGGTTAGTTCACCCAAAAATGAAAATTCTGTCATTAATTACTCACCCTCATGTCGTTCTACACCCGTAAGACCTTCGTTAATCTTCGGAACGCAAATTAAGATATTTTTGATGAAATCCGATGGCTCAGTGAGGCCTGCATAGCCAGCAATGACATTTCCTCTCTCAAGATCCATTAATGTACTAAAAACATATTTAAATCGGTTCATGTGCGTACAGTGGTTCAATATTAATATTATAAAGCGACGAGAATATTTTTGGTGCGCCAAAAAAAACAAAATAACGACTTATATAGTGAGTAATAAATTACATTTTTTCATTTTTGGGTGAACTAACCCTTTAACAAGCAAGCCAACAAACAAATAATGAGTTAAAATATATAATAATCAACTAAATAAATAATGAACTTTGATAATAAATAAATAAATAAATAATGAACAATAATACATAAGTAAATAATAAGGAACTAAAATAAATAAATAAATATTCTGTGTGTGATGTTCAGATGTTTAGATATATTCTGGTGTGCCAGTTTAATGTTCAAAGTCAGTCAGTTTGACTTCCTGGAGAGTGAAACACCGGGACTCTGGGACACTTTTAAAACATTGATCTGTTTGTTTGAGTCAACAAACCCCTGACATTAAGTATTAAACTTTGTGTGTTATAATTAGTGCTGTATACAGCGTCTTTGTGTAGGTCTGTTGGCACTAATGTATTCAGGTACAGCTCAGCACCTTCACTGCTGTAAGTGGAGCAGAGAGAGTTTAAATTTGAGGTCAACACAAATGATGCAACTGGCTGACACTGGGCAGTCCCTGCAGGATCTGTTCAATAAATTATACATCTGTATGAATGGATGGAGAAAAAAACACTCAATCCCTAATGGTCTGCTATATTTATGAACATGGAAACAATCCAAACAGTGTGTTAATGCACTTGAGGCAAATAAACATTGTATATATGTTGACGGACTCTTATGCCCACAAGCCTTTGCTGACAGCTCTCAATGGCAGAACGGCTAAAGCCCTGCAGTTCTGCCCCATGTGATTTCAGGGACAATACGTCTCATTCGAAAAGAGCCACAGGACAAAAGCTGCCACACAGGACCTCTGTGAGACCAATCATATATCAGTGCGGTGGGCTGGCGTCTGATTGAGAGAGGGCCGGACACGCTCGTCTGCTCTTAGGAGATAACATATGACAACATATGAGTTAGTAACAAGTGTTGCTTAAGATTGACATCGAAAAAAAAGGAAACTGCACCAAACTGACATCAAAAATCAATGAGTCTTCCCAAACAGATTTCCTGAACACTCTCCCAATCTTCCATTGGCTGCATAAACAGATAGTCCCGCCACCAAACTCACTCTATTGGAGTTCAGAGTCAATGTTTTGAAAGTGTCACAGTGTTTCACTCTTCAAGAAGTGAAACTACTAATAGTTTATGCTTGATTAAGAACTCTTAAATATTATTAAATATTAATTAAATAAATAAATACATTTTCTAACATGAAAAGTTAAAAAATTGAAATGACATTTAAATGATAAATAAATAAATAGATGTTTTGACATGTTGGCATTTCATAACATGAAAGATTTTAAATCATATTTACATATTATATAATGTAAGATGTAAATAAAAATAAACCAATATCAAATATTATAAACCTATCCTTTTATAACATGAAAAATAAAATAATGAAATCATGTTTAAATGATAAATAAATTAAGTTTAAGCTTGATTGAAAACAGTAAACTGAGACAATCTGACATTTTATAACATGAAAGATTTTTAAATAATATATCAATGTTAAATAAATACATTTCATAACGTGAATGATTTTAAATCATATTTAAATATGAAATAAAATTAAGATTTTAAATTATATTTCAATAAATAAACAAATAAAACATAATTTCAAAGATTATAAACCATATTTAAATGATAAATAAATAAATAAATAGATGTTTTGACATTTCATAATATGAAAGATTTTAAATCGTATTTAAATATGAAATAATGTAAGATTTTAAATTATATTTAAATAAAAATAAAACATATCAAAGATTACAGTATAAAACATATTTAAATGATAAATACAAAAATGAATAATCCAATAAATAAACAAATATATTATAACATTTTATAACATGAAAAATTAAATAATGAAATCATGTTTAATAAATAAACAAATGTTTTGAATAAAAACAGTAAACTGAGACAATTTGGCATTTTATAACATGCAAGATTTTTAAATAATATTTCAATGTTATATAAATACATTTCATAACATGAAAGATTTTAAATCACATTTAAAAAAACCCATAATATTAAAGATTATAAACCATATTTAAATGATAAATAAAAAAATATATATAATTCAATAAACAAATACCTTTTATAACATGAAAAATTAAATAATGAAATATTTAAATGATGAATAAACTAAGTTTAAGATTAATTAAAAAGCTTGATTTGACATTTCATAACATGAAAGATGTTAAATGATATTTAAATGTTCAATACGTACTGTATTGGCATCCGTACGCTTCCAGCCTCAATCCCACCCTCCCGTTGGGGTTCCAGTCCAGCGGCAGTATTCTGAGATACTGAGCGATCACTGGATGCTGTAGTTTGTACATCACCACACTGTCGGCGTTGGAGTTCCCAGAAAAAGCCTAAAAATAAAAAGAACAACAGCGTTACGTGACCTTTCATGATATTTGTGCTTTGACATGATGCACTAATGCAGTTTTGCATATTTTATGGTTTCCCATTGGATCATAAATATGCAGAATGCTGATCCTGAACTCAGGTGGCAGGTGGGTTCACATATGACGAGATGACACCAGTCTATAACTTAAGTTCTACTTAATACGAGCCAAGACCCCGTGAAGACCGGAGCGATTCGACATCACCATGGGTCAATGAGCAGAAACATCCAGCACTCAGCCACTATATTAAAGGAAATCAATACAGGCACTTTTTGTCCAGTAACATCCAGATACTAACCTGCTGAACAAAACTGCTGATCTCACAACTAAGACAGGATGATTAGGCTGGTCTATGCCTAGTCGACTCATCGGTCAGACCAGCTTAAACCAGCTAACACCCACACAGCACCTCAGGCGGTTTTTATAATCAGGATATTTTCCAGCTAAGGTCCTGCTAGCCATTTTAAGAGGCAAACGGAGGCAACAAGTAGAGTTATTGTGGATTATTTTGCAGGGAGGAACGTTCATTTTGTCCTTATATCTGTCAGAGATGTGTGCAATTTGGACTTTCTTAGCTCAGAGTAATTCCGAGCTGAGTAGCGTTCTCAGTGCCTTTGAAGGGATCAGCCGTCTGGTGGAGTGGAGCGTTAAGCCGAACAAATTGCTCTGTTTCCTGCTGAGGAGGCGCATCTCATTTGCTCTAAAGTGGCCTGTGAAATATATCAAGAGTCAAGGTGCAAATCCTCCACCGGTAGGAGCGACAAGTTCTCGCACTCAGAAAAGGGAAAAAAGACGCTCATATCCTAAACTCTAAGTGCTTCTGAAGACAGACGGAATCGTGACTAACGGTTCTCACCGTATACTGCTGCTGTTCTCAACAGGCTTTATGCCGAATGTCACATGAAGAAAAAGAAAAACAGGACTCATCGCATTCGCTTGTCAGGGAAAGTGTTAAGGGCAGTGTGAACTGACGGCGATATCTACAGACTTTTAAGGTAATCAGCCTACCTAGCTAGTTCTATTTATTCTTGGCATTTTATGTTTTTTTTAAATATCTAAATGTTAGTGAGAAGAAATAAAATAAAAAAACTTTTAGATATCAATCTGAATATGCGATAGACATCGGTTATGCTCATCTTTGCTCGCTCCTTTAAAGGTACCTTGAGTAAAACGACTCTATATTTAATGAAGCACATACAAGAGACCTGAATCAGAAGAGATGCGACCTGTTTTACAGAATACATACGTTTAATAACCCCAACTGATGGATCGAGATGCAAAAATGGGTCTCAGGCCTGTTCGATGGGTCATAAAAACTAGATGTAAATAATAATAATATGCAACTAATCATAATCACGAATGCACTACTGTTCAAAAGTTTGGGAAATTAATTTAAGAAATTAGTACTTTTATTCAGGAGGATGCATTGCATTGATCACAAGTAAATGCATTTATAATGTTTCAAAAGATTTCTATTTCAAATAAATGCTGTTCTTTTGAACTTTCTATTCATTAAAGAATCTTGAAAAAGAACATGCATCAGTTTTCACAAAAATATGAAGCGGCACAACTGTTTTCAACATTATAATAATAATAAATGTTTCTTGAGCAGCAAATCAGCATATTAGAATGATTTCTGAAGGATCATGTGACACTGAAGCAGGGCTCTGAACCGGTTCAAGGAACGAAAACGAAAACCAGAAACGAACTAAATTTTGACGTAACCAGAAACGGAAATGAAATCAAATTTAATCGTTCTGAACAGAAACGCTAATTTGAAATGGCCATTAACCGGTTAATAACGCTATTTTATCGTTCTGTTCAGGGCTTGACATTAACACCCCAAATGCGGGTAGATTTCAGCTGTGGCGGGTAAGACAGCCACCCCCACTAGCCACTTTGGCGGGTTGAATATAATTTCAGCCTACAGTCAAATAAAAGGTTGCTAAGCTCGTTGTAGCACAAAATTACAATCCGATCACAATTCGTTATCGATTAACTTGCAGTTAGTGAAGGCGGGATCGGCGGAATTGCACTGAATGACACACAACAGAAGCGCTCTCTCTCTCTGTCGCGCGCGATCAGATCTCCTTGCGCCTGAATAGTCAAATACACACACACAGATGTCAAAATGTCCATCGTGTGGAGTATCTTGCATGGATACAGTTGGTTATGGCTTAAGTGTAAGTAAACAGGTGGGTAAAAACTGGATAAGTGTCAGTATATTATGTACATGCATTCAGCAGCCCAATTAAATATCTGTATGTCATTAATGTTAATCAAACAAAGATGTTAAATGAAACCTACTGTATCTGAAATAAGAGTTTAGGCTATTTAATGTACTATTGTATTTGTAATTTGCTAATTTGCTTCTTTGTTCTTTTTATATAGCCTAACAAAAATAACTTATACAATTATAAAATTTATCATATTATGGTCATATTACCCACCCCTTGCCCAACCGCACATACCAGCTAATATATCATGTAGTCTTGATTTGGGTGGTCAATCTGCATTTGAAAGTTTGAAAGGGTTTTAAATCTAGCTAATCGAGTAAAATGACTCAAAATCAAGTAATTTTTAGCATGCCAAAGTCAACTTTAATCATATAAAATGTAATTTCCCAACAGCAAAATTGTGGCCAGTGAAAATCTGAGTGGCTTGTAACTTTGGAAAACCACTAGCCACAGTGGCTGGTGAGCAAAAAAGTTAATGTCAAGCCCTGGTTCTGTTTAATATTTAGATTTGTGTGTGAAACGCCCGCGCTCAGGCTCTACAATGAGTGAAATGCCCGCGCTGACGCGCTCAAGCTCAGCTGTCAAGTCATCATAGGTTAGGTAAGTCACAATGGCAATGCCCTGGCATTATTTTTTCCGATGATATATGTCACCAACCGTCAAGCATGAGGCCTACATT
The DNA here is from genome assembly GCF_019924925.1 of Ctenopharyngodon idella. Taxonomy (NCBI): domain Eukaryota; kingdom Metazoa; phylum Chordata; class Actinopteri; order Cypriniformes; family Xenocyprididae; genus Ctenopharyngodon; species Ctenopharyngodon idella. The sequence continues at coordinate 47,023,478 of NC_067229.1, read as the reverse complement.
TAAGTGAAAATGAATGTCAAGTAGGCTAATATGCAGCTTGTTGTGCGTTTTGAAACCAGCGAAAATTGCAGGATATGTAGAACATAAGTTCACATCACGCACCTTCAGTGCTTCTGTGAACGGAGAAAACAGAATAAAACTATAGGCTACATGCGCACACAAATTCTTGCATTGCTTAGCTGATATCGCAGCCTGTTAAATAATTAAAATAAAATACAATCAACCAAACATATAAAAGGTTACACTGCTCAATTCAGTTCTGTGATGCAATCTGCCGTTTACCACCCGTGACCACCGCCTGACTGTGCTGTTATGTGAAGGATGATGTCGATAATGCGAGTGAAGTACAACGCTTACATAATAAATAATAGTTCGTCTCAAAAATGGAAACAGTGACAAATGAGAAAGATAGGCTTCAGATTCACTTTAAATTAATTCGTTTTGCATCTTATTTAGTTTTATTTCTAGTAAATAAACCTGTTTCTCACCTTGAATAAAGCACTAGAGAATTAAAAAAAAAAAAAAATTGTTTTGGCTTGACGTATAGCCTGAGTAGGCCAACTGTTAACTTTAGAGGTTTTGTGGTAAAATAAAATAGGGCAGTTTTGTTCATAATTTATGTTTACAAACATTATAATTATATTATATATTATATATAGGCTAGGCTATTTGTAAACATTTTATTTTATTTACAGATAAATTACATTATTTCTGAATGTAATAATAAAATGCGACGTATACGCGACTTATCTTTTTTCCTCTCAGGAATAGCGTCAGTATTTTTTTAACCATGCAGCAAACATTTTAAAAATTCCTGAAAAAATACTTTATAAACCGTTGATAGTTTTTCCTTTCGTTTAATAGGTTTACATTTGGACAGAATCTTGTTACAAAAGATAATTGTAGGCCTATTGGCTAAGACGGCAAATACTCTCTGTTTTTTAATAAATAAAATGCTGTACGTAGCCTATTATTATTATTATTATTATTATTATTAAGTAGGCTACATGCAAACAAAAAAAAAAGTTCAAAAATAACGTTGTTAACCGTTATTTTTTCTAAACAAACCAGTTTCGGAACGTTAATAATACAGAAAGAACTCTGGAACAGAAACGTTAAAATTCCGATTTTGCTCGGAGTGAAACGATTGAATTTTTTTTTTTTTTTCCGTTTTTAAGCCCTGCACTGAAGACTGGAGTAATGATGCTGAAAATTCAGCTTTGATCACAGGAATAAATTACATTTTACTATATATATTCAAATAAAAAAACGATTATATAAATTCAATAAATTCAGCACAAAAACATAAATAAAGTCTTATCTTTGCAACAGTAGACAAGTTAGGATGCTCAAATAAATATAAATAAATGCTAATTCTTTGACATTTTTGTACATGATCTACTGTTGATGAATTATGACAATGTTTACTTTATGGTGTTTATACTGTAATAAATATATTACAGTACAAATCAGTTGGTTGTACAAAATAGTACAGTACAGTACAAAATAGATGGTTGTAAGAGTGCGTAATTTATCTACCTTATATGTTTGTATTTCATGCTTGTTTGTATTTATAAAATCTCATTTTTTTTCTGGTTATTGTTGGTATTTCGGTAAAAAAATAAACTGTATCTGACATTTTGAGTCAATGTTTAGAATATACATAATTCCATAATTATTAAATAAATACAGTTTGAAACACATATTTAAAATTCTATAGTGTACTTTTGTACTCAAATAAATTAAATAATGTCTCCTCGTATCCCTTTATTAATGAAAAAAGTTATTTGATAAATTTTCATTACACCCCTAAAGTTCTTTAAAGGGGTCCTATAACGCCCCTTTCACAAGATGTAATATAAGTCTCTGGTGTCCCCAGAATGTGTCTGTGAAGTTTCAGCTCAAAATACCCCACAGATCATTTATTATAGCTTGTCAAATTTGCCCCTATTTGGGTGTGAGCAAAAACACAGCGTTTTTGTGTGTCAATTTAAATGCAAATGAGCTGCTGCTCCCGGCCCCCTTTCCAGAAGAGGGCGGAGCTTTAACAGCTCGTGCTTTGGTTGCTCAACAACAACAAAGCTGGAGAGTCTCACGCAGCCAAAATGAGGATTGTCAGTAACGGTGTTCAGCCTTACATTGTTCAAACCGGAGTCGGACACTGATGGAGAGACTCAGGAAGAAGTTACAACTTTTAGAATGAAGCTGGACGTTTCTGAATTGTTAGTGGATAAATTTATGTAGTTGCTGTGGAGTTGATTCATCCACTAGCATGTGCCGTCATGTTAATCTTTTGTGCAAATCCAGTGTTGTATTGACCCTCGTTTGTATTTTGATTTCCCATCACTTTGCAGATGTTGTTTATGCTCTAACAGCAACATTACACACAAAAGTTAAAAAAGTGAAATCATAATCAACCACCCCTTTAATTGCTCCTAAATTTTCCAAATTTAAAAAAAGACTCAAGCCTCACACTTACTAAAATCTATAGCTGCTTAAGGTTTTATCTTGTCAAAGCAAGTTTTTCCTCCATCTCAGGTGAAGCTGCACAGCACCGAGGAATTAAACCCTTACCCCGATACTATCTTCCTGTCGGTATGGTCTCCAATTATGGCCTGTGTCACTGAACATGAGGAGGTAGCGTGTGACCCAATCAGAGCTCCCGTATCGGCCCTGGGTGGCGATAGCTGTAATCTCCGTCCGCTGCTCCAGCTTGATTTCCAGCCACTGATACTTATTAGAGTCCAGCGGAGACCAGCCTCCGGCACCTGCAGGACACAAGAGACAAATGAAGCGCTGGCCTGAGCTGAAGGTCTCACATGTCACATACTGCATTATGGTCCGAGCTGCATGGATTGCATCACACGCTGTTCATAAATGATGCAGGGATTTATTGGGAGAAAACAACAGCTGCCTTCTTAGGAAGCATGCAAACTGAAACGGGACCCTTATAAGTGACCGATTTGAGACGCTCTATATAGACACTTATGAGAAGTGCACAGACTCATCAAACTATTCAAGTCATTTCAATACATATATACACACACACACATTCTATATACATAAATAAATAAATATACAATACAGTACAAAACCTTTTTCCCAATTTTTCCTTCATTATGTTCACTTATCAACACATCTTAATGAGGATAAAGCCGTTCCACTGAACAAATCCTGTTAAAAACCTGCTTGTAGTCTAACAACCAGTTCATTAGATTAGTTTATAATTTTGATCTTTTCATTTGTGAAATTCTCTTTGTCCCTTTTAATATCCCATCTAAGCCATCGCATTATGGTTTTAAAACAATAGTTCGCACAAAAATGAAAATGTTGTTATCATTTACTTGTTTACTTTCTCTCTTCCATGGAGGACAAATGAGAATTTTGTTTTGACACATAAAATGAAAATGCATTGGAACGGAGGCAGTCAATCTCCAAAAATGACAAAAAAGCATGACAAGTAGCATAAAAGTCTCTGTGGAATATTTTTTGGTGTCCTTGTATATACAGAAATGTCAACATGCACATATCTCCTTTTGTGCTCAGAGAAGAAGTCATATAGGTTTAAAACAACAAGTAAATGACGACAGAATTTTATTTACTTTAACTATCCTTTTACACTGAAAAAAAATTGGTGTGTATTTCCTTAGAAACAATTTTCACTCAGAAATAGCTAGTAAATTTCAGAAATAATTACAAAAGAAATGGCAAGTGACAAATCAAACATGAAATTTTGAAGTAGAATAATAATAATTTACTGTTTTATTTACAATAAACATGCACAATATTAATAATGGTAACACTTTAGTTTAAGGTGTATTTCTCACTATGAACTAGTTGCTTATTATCATGCATGTTACTAGGATATTGGCTGTTTATTAATACTCATAAAGCACATATTAATGCCTTATTCTGCATGACCATATTCTACATCCCATAATCCTACCCAATACCTAAACTTAACTTAACTATTAATAAGCAGTAATTAGGAGTTTATTGAGGAAAAAGTCGTAGCTAATAGTTAGTTAATAGTGAGAATTGGACACTAAACTAAAGTGTGACCATAATAATTTTCTGTTTTATTTACAATGTCGAAAAATATTTTCTTTTTTTTTCTTTTTTTTTTTTTTTTACAGTGTAGGGTTTGCAGTTAAAAACCTTTGTGCTAGCAAACTGTCTAACAGGCGGTTACTGTGAACACCATTAATATTCTGAGCCCATCAGAACCGAGTCCATTTACCTACAGCAGACCCATAAATACTGACACAAATAAGCCTGAAAATCTCAGTCAAATCCCTCTTAAGTAGCTGCATTTGTGAGGCCACCCATAGTGCCATGCGGCATCTCTATGCCTCATGCCGCAGATGTGGATCCTTCTACCTCAGCGGCGCAGGGTAAATCAGATAAGACGGCATCATAAATGGTACCTGTCTGTCGTAAATCATGATAAAATTACCTAACGGTGGGGCACTGAGGTGGGCCGCGCTGTGAGAAGCAGCCGAGAACGACACCTGCTCGGGACAAGAGCCGTGGCACATTGGCAGCAGAGGAAGTGAAAATGCTGAATGCGGCCAAAGATGGATGCCAGATGGATAGAGTGATCAGACAGGTGGAGCCCAGTGAACCCAAATTGAGCCGTGCAGTGTATCTCGCTCATAATCAGGACAGCCAAATCGAAGATGGGGATATTCTAGACAGCATTGGGACCTACTTACACTACAGAAAAGCCAATGTTTATACCCAGAGAACCATTTTAATGCTCACAGTTTGCTCAGAAGGGTTAATGGAGTTATGCTTCACTGAAGTATCAACACTGTCTCAGATGTTACTCCTCTAATTCCTCAGAAGAAATAAATATAGACACATTTAACCTGTGATACTCTAAAAAGCATAAAAATACACACCAGATAATTAATTACAAAATAACTGATTATTAATTTTATATATATATATATATTAATGTACTGAATATATATATATATATATATATATATATATATATATATATATATATATAATTAGTACTGTCAAAGTTAGTGCGTTAACATATGCGGTTAATTTTTTTCAGTTTAAATCATTAAAAATATTAAACAATTAATGCAGCATCCGTTTTTTTCCGTCTTAATTTGGCTAGCATTTCATTATATTATTGTGCTCTTACTATACTTTAGGTTGTTTCTACATTAATTAGGAGAGTAACTTTGAAATTATTGGTTGGATGGTAAACGTTGGTGGACAGACATTTTTAGGTCTCTCCAGAGATGCTCAATTGGGTTTAAGTCAGGGCTCTGGCTGGGCCATTCAAGAACAGTCACGGAGTTGTTGTAAAGCCACTCCTTCGTTATTTTAGCTGTGTGCTTAGGGTCATTGTCTTGTTGGAAGGTAAACCTTCGGCCCAGTCTGAGCTCCTGAGCACTCTGGAGAAGGTTTTCGTCCAGAATATCCCTGTACTTGGCCGCATTCATCTTTTCCTCGATTGCAACCAGTCGTCCTGTCCCTGCAGCTGAAAAACACCCCCACAGCATGATGCTGCCACCACCATGCTTCACTGTTGGGACTGTATTGGACAGGTGATGAGCAGTGCCTGGTTTTCTCCACACATACCGCTTAGAATTAAGGCCAAAAAGTTCTATCTTGGTCTCATCAGACCAGAGAATCTTATTTCTCACCATCTTGGAGTCCTTCAGGTGTTTTTTCATGTGTCTTGCACTGAGGAGAGGCTTCCGTCGGGCCACTCTGCCATAAAGCCCCGACTGGTGGAGGGCTGCAGTGATGGTTGACTTTCTACAACTTTCTCCCATCTCCCGACTGCATCTCTGGAGCTCAGCCACAGTGATCTTTGGGTTCTTCTTTACCTCTCTCACCAAGGCTCTTCTCCCCCGATAGCTCAGTTTGGCCGGACGGCCAGCTCTAGGAAGGGTTCTGGTCGTCCCAAACGTCTTCCATTTAAGGATTATGGAGGCCACTGTGCTCTTAGGATCCTTAAGTGCAGCAGAAATTTTTTTGTAACCTTGGCCAGATCTGTGCCTTGCCACAATTCTGTCTCTGAGCTCTTCAGGCAGTTCCTTTGACCTCATGATTCTCATTTGCTCTGACATGCACTGTGAGCTGTAAGGTCTTATATAGACAGGTGTGTGGCTTTCCTAATCAAGTCCAATCAGTATAATCAAACACAGCTGGACTCAAATGAAGGTGTAGAACCATCTCAAGGATGCTCAGAAGAAATGGACAGCACCTGAGTTAAATATATGAGTGTCACAGCAAAGGGTCTGAATACTTAGGACCATGTGATATTTCAGTTTTTCTTTTTTAATAAATCTGCAAAAATGTCAACAATTCTGTGTTTTTCTGTCAATATGGGGTGCTGTGTGTACATTAATGAGGAAAAAAAATGAACTTAAATGATTTTAGCAAATGGCTGCAATATAACAAAGAGTGAAAAATTTAAGGGGGTCTGACAACTTTCCGTACCCACTGTAAATATTCAAGCGCAAGAAGGTGCAAAAGAGGATTCAATTCATCACTTGCGTGCTTATTGGAATGGTTTGTGTGCAATACTGAATTGAGCTCTCTTTCACGTCTTCTTGCACTTGAAAGTACAAAAAATATTATCAAAAAATACCCGTCTCGGCATACTTATACTCGTCTTTTAATGTTTTAAATTTATATTAGTTAGGCTATTAGTTTTAGCTGTGGTATTGAAATTGGAATAGAGAATATATATTAGGGCTGTCACTAACGATTATTTTGGTAATTGAGTAGTTGTTCAAACCAACCGCCAACCGAGGGAGTACCGGCACTTTCAAGCATTACCTTTATGAGTACAAACTAATTGGCAGATCAAAGTTTGGTTAGACTTGTTGTGCAGTCCTGTTGAATCATATTGTCATGCTCACCGTGTTCACTAAAACAAAACAAAACAAAACCTGAGTAGCATAACTAGCCTATTTTAGTATTTAGGGCAGTGGCAACAAAAAGCAGAGCTAAATATGTGCATCAGAAGACACTGACATGGCCACTGAAATGTGCAGATGCTTGACCTCGGCTCATTACTGAGAGCCAAACGGAGGGGCGGACAGCCGGAAGAATGTTTATACTGACACAAAGCCTGCAGACCGGAGTGTGCTTAGAATTCAAACCAGCATCCAGAAAGTAGCTTTGTCCTTAATATCATGGAAAAGGGACAGCAGTATGTATGATCGATTGCAGAGTGTTTCTCTAAAAGGTTTCTAAAGCCCTGAGCTCCTGTTGTCTCAGTGCTGGCGGAGCAGAGCATTCAGGAATCAGGCTCAGCTGGATGCTTGCACATCTCAGAAAAATACAAAGAAAAGGTTTCTGTGTTTAAGTTATATTGCAGGTTCAACCTGAAATGACACTCACATTCTATTTCACTTTAGTGAAGCAGGCATATTTCCAGAAAGAAAAGGGGAAGGTGGGAATGAACTGGAATGTCTAAAAAGATTGACTTGCATTCAGATTAATAAACAATAATATAATATAAATATAAAGTAATGCTAATAGATACACAGACACGCTGCTGTGAGCATGTAAGATATGCTGCTGCTGCATAAATAGACATACAGAAATCCCGTAGCAGATCTAGGCAGGTGGAGCTGGGGAGGTGGAGGGTTTCAGAGGACCAGCTTACAACAAACACTGAACCAGACTATTTAAATGATGATGTAATGATGTAATTGCTTGCAGAATGCATGTAAAGGACCAATCAGCCTGCGCCCTCTAGAATTTCATGACTGAACTAGATATTTATATATTTATTTGCATAGAATATATAATATTAATATATATGTGAATTATATATATATATATATATATATATACATTTTAAATTTCATAATTTAACATATGTAAGCATATATACCAGGAATAAATAAAACAAACATTAACAGAAATAAAACCTAAAACATGTAAACTTATTTTATTTCAGATAGTTGCCTATATTAATAACAGTAAATTATGTAAGTAACTAACCCTAAACCAAACCCTAACTGTATAGTAAGTACATGTAGTTAATTAATATTACTCAGTACTTATTTGAGTAAGTACAACGTAACTATGTCACCTTAAAATAAAGTGTAACTTCATTTTCTTCCAATTAAAGTTGAAGTACTACAATAACTACAACTACATAAACTAAAAACTAAAAATTTATTTAAAAAAATAGACATTTAAAAATATATCAAAAATGACAAAAACACAACAAAATTAAAATTTATTACTAACATTAAAATGAAAACAGAAAATATAAAAATAAAATCTAATTTAAAATGTTAACAAAAACTATAATAGTGTATTACTGATACTAAAATAACACTGATATATACATAAAAAATTTATATTTCAAAATTAAACATCATCGAGTATATCCAATCGGGTGAAACATTACAAAAATTGCCACTGTTGTCAATTCCATTTCTTAGGGCTTTTTTCATTGTGTTTCCATTAAAACTGAATTACCCATCCTAACGACCTCTTACACGGCCCTCATTAAAGAATAATAGCCTAATTCTGAATAAGCTCCATCTCTGCTCAGCTGTCACACTGAATGAAGCAAAAGTCGGACGTTCATTGCACTTTTTCTGACCGGAGCGGACAAAACCGTTCCTCCAAATGAACAAAGTGATTAAGGTTAATCAGGGGTCGTTGAGGAGGGCAGCCGACCGGTGGTCTGACACTCATTTAAATGACCATTTCATCATATTATAACACCTGGACCAACACCCGAAAACGTCAGCGACATTTAATCTGTAAGAAACAGACAAAATAGTGACTTGAATGGCTTATTATAAGCTAATCTGTGACCTACATCAAACCATTTGGATTGGGACTGATAATTTGGAAAAATCTCATTTTAGATTTCCACAAATAATATTATGCAGCACAACTGTTTTCTACGGAGCCCCGCACATGACATGCAAGAAAAAAAAGTAAATTGTGTGCACGATTTACTATTTCTTTCCCTCAATTTGCTAAATCGTGCGTACGATTTACTAATTTGTTCCCTCAATTTGCTAAATCATGCACACGATTTACTATTTAGTTCCCTCGATTTGCTAAATCGTGCACACAGTTTACTATTTAGTTCCCTTGATTTGCTAAATCATGTGCACTATTTACTATTCAGTTCCCTCGATTTGCTAAATCGTGCACACGATTTACTATTTCGTTCCCTTGATTTGCTAAATCATGTGCACTATTTACTATTTAGTTCCCTCGATTTGCTAAATCGTGCATACGATTTACTAATTTGTTCCCTCGATTTGCTAAATCATGCACACGATTTACTATTTCGTTCCCTCTAATCAAACACATCGAAATCGAGCAAATCGAGGGAATGAAATAGTAAATCATGCGTCATGTGTGGGGCTCCGTAGTTTTCAACATTGATAATAATAAATGTTTCTTCAGCAGCACATCAGCATTTTAGAATGATTTCTGAAGGATCATGAGAAGTCTGGATTTTGAAATATACATATATTCAGATCAAAATGTAATATTTCACAATATTACTGTTTTTCCTGTATTTTTGATCAAATAAATGGAGCCTTATTGAGCAAAAGAGACTTCAAAAACATCAACAAAATCCCAAACGTTTGAACCTATTGTATGTAGGTTTTTTCTCTTCACATGAGAACATTTTGCATTACAGTAATGACATTCACCCAAATGTTTATTTCCTGTGGTGCAGTAAACATTAATGACAAACAGAAGAAATATATTACCAGCTAACAGGATTTAAGAAAGTTGAAACAAGTTCAGCAAAGCAAACAGTGCTCCGACGAAGAGCAGACGTCTGTCTAATGAACTGGCCAGAATCTCATCTATTATTTACCACGTTTCCACCTGCAAGTGCCAAGGGACAAAAGCTAGTTTGGAGCGGGACGGGATCAGCAGAAATGTCTGATGAAAGTAGAAGCGACTTTTATAACGTTGAGCAGGCATGATTGTAGTGCTTTTGATGAAGCTAATGTAACACAAATAGATCTGGAAATCTGCCACCTGCATGATTTTTTTCTTGACTCGAGTGAAAAAGACCAAGGTAACAAGAGGATATGAAGTTAAATAACTTCTTTCTGGTTAATTGCATCTGCTGAGTTTATCTGAAAGGATTCTAATTAGAATTTCATACGGATCTAATTTGCTCTTTTTCACACTGATTGCAGATCTAAATGCCAGACTGTTTAATCCGCATGTTGAAAGCAAAACATGTGAAAGAGTAAATTATAGTTATTATCATTTGGCCACGCACTAAAAATTCACATGAATAGCTGTTTTCACACAATGCAAAATGAAATACACTCAGTTTTCCTTATGAACACATGACGTTAAAGAGAAAACGTCTGGCTTTCAAATTACTGACTGCGTTATATAGTTCTTTTGCTTCAATATATTAATGGCCTCGTAAGTATGGTTGTTATATCCTGGGGATAAAATCTAAAAGTAGTAGCGGCTATCATGAGAAACACAATCACATTTGCATTCTAATTAAACCCTCCGTGCAGTATTCATATCTGCAACGTGGTGAGGAACAATTACACCTGCTGATAGGCTAACAGCTGACGATTTAAACGACAGCTAATGGCGCCCGTAATGATACAAACACAGTGGAACGTTTCTGAGAAATCCAGCGCTCTTCACAGCAAGAGCCTGCGGCGGTCAGGGAATTAGCACAAGCTGCCGTATAAATGAGAACGCTTTGCTTATTTATCCCATGATTCAAAGAGCTTTGCTCTGATATCCCGGCAGGTTTGTGCAATGAAATACAGCATGTAATCCGGCTTGCGATTGGAAGCATTCTAACGGGAAAAATACCACAAATGGACGTCTCACAAATTCATTATTGGTCTAATAATGTTGTTTGAACTAGAATGCAGCTGCTGAGGGCTTAAAATGTTTAGAAGCTATCAAGAGATTCATTAAATGGAAAGCCTAAAAAATTCTCTGTGTATATAATTCCCATATTGTGATCTTTGTGATCTTCTGAACCTCCTATAATGTGCATCCTTGAGAATTTTTCAGCTGTTTTCTGGTCCAGTGGGTGAAAATGGTGCATCTGATCACTTCTGAGTACACTTCTCCTCAGCAACACATATGATTTGAAGAATCATTCATGTCTGAACACAAATGGTGTGACTAATTCTGCCACCGTACAGAATAGAACAAAGCACTAAAATACTCATAAACGTCCTACGGCACAACCAATGAAGAACGAATGCAGAACGATTCCCAAGCGACTCTTATTAGCCATTTATTTGAACTGAATCAAAAACACATGTGAATCATTTGGAACCGATACTGAATTAATCTGACTCACTTACTGAACCACTTACTGAATGTCCAATTCAAAATATTGTTCACTGAGACTTAAATCAGTGCAGATACTCATAGGTTGTTCATATCAATTACATAAAATACACACCCACACACACAGATTAAAATGTGACAAGATTTCTCGTCGAATTGAAAAGCTGTCTCGTGATATTGCCATGACGGAGTGTAAGAGTGAAATTAGGATAGAATATGCCACCGCTACGTTTACATTACTGTCACTGTCGTTTTGCTTTTTATAGAAATAAAAACTATTTAATTCAGTTGGATAACAGTTGCTTCAATCCCATCCAGCTCATCCAACACAAGCTGCAGAGTCGTACGTAGTGCAGCAGGAATCAGAGTTCACTGATCATGTGACGAGAGTAAGTGACGAGATGACTGACGAGACCATGGTGGAGGATTCGTTGCACAACAGAGGCTAAGCATCTGACTGTCACGATCACCGTCTGTTCCTGTCAGTTCCTGGACTCCATTTCCCATAATCCTCCCTGCCAATCACAAGCACACTCTACACCAATCACCAATTGCCACACACACCTGTAGATCATTACCTGGACTATAAAAGACTTACACACACACCACCTCATGGCGAAGTCTTGTTAACTGTTGTTGCAATTCTGAGCGTTTATTTCCTGTCTGCCTGTCTGTTCCTGTTACTGCCTGTTACCCGTGATCGACCCGTTGCTGCCTGCCTTTGATCCTTGCCTGGTATTCTGTTCTGTGAGTGATATCTGCCTGTCCTGACCATTGCCTGTATCCTGACTACGATTCTGTCTGTCCCTTGCTGTTCCTGTTTGTTCCCGTTTGACCCTGCCTGTACGACCACGTCCTTTTATAATAAAGCTTGCAAATGGATCTCTGCCTGAGTCTCGCTTCGTTACACTGACAAATGTCTTATCTTATCACAGAGTATGTGCAATTGTGAAAGCGAAAGTAAAACGCGAGCACGCATTCAAACGCGATTTCAATACCCTGCATTTTGAAAACGCCACCCTGATGCATGCAAATATCTCCCAATATAAAAACTATCTTAGGCTGGGTTGTGTAGTTGTTACCATCTCTCAGCTCTGTATCATGCTTGAAGAAAAAATTGGTCTCTATTTGCATTTTGAATATTGATAGAGTACTTTTATTATGGTTGCACTTATTGTTTGCACTTAATAAGACTAAGAGAACTGTTTTTCATTTTTATTTATTCTGTTTTTATTTCTATGATCAGTTTGTGGAAAGGGGCTCAGTTAGGAGGTCAAAAGTTGTAGAAGCACATAAATCATGTACAGTAAGGTCTGAAGAAACTCGTATGAAATCATACAGGAGAGAAGCCAGTCAGTTGAGCTTGTGGTAAAACCTTTTTCTTTTTTTCTTTTGCTTATTGTTGTCTTTTACTGTATATGATAATTCATACTCAGAAAGTAGAACTGAAATGACATTCATTACAAGATGATTAAAGTTAAAACATCTCAAATGCACCTGCAGACTATTTTTCTAGTCATGTATTTCGTGATTGAGGATTTCTTTAAAATACTGTGTAAAAATCTCGTCTCGTTTTTGTGAACTCAATCTCGTGTCTCATCTCGTCTCGTCACACCCCTAATATATGCACATACACACACAGAAATACCCACATACACAATATAAATTAAACAAAGATCAACTGCATTTATGTCACCTCTGTGTAATATTATAAAGTCTGTGTAAACTTATCTTGCAATTATGTTAACAAGTTACCATGGTTAACACAAGTGATACTGAGTAAGAATTAGTTTACAGGTATGTGGCATCAAAAATGTGAAAGATACTCCAAATTTGAGGCATTTAGTAGCAACTAAACTAGACATCCAGAACTATATATTCTGTGAAATCATTCAATTTCTATCTGATTCGTTCCATCTGTTCTGTGAAACCTGAAATTATCTTATCATCTGAAGAGTGAATGCAATCATAAACGTGTTTCTTATTTACAATTATTTATTCCCCAAAAATGTTAAAAGAATTGTTTAGGAACGAAAATCGATACGAGGAATCAGTCCCAGAATTGCTAAATTCCTTACGTTTCCCATCTCTAGTCCCCAGACATCCCATCAGCCATCACTCCACGCACGGCCTGTCGACTTCATTGTCTAGACACTAGATGTTTGTCTTCTTCTGTAAGTACTTCAGGCTAAATTAAATGCCAAGATATTTGTGGCTCTATCAGAAGCAAGAGAGATTTCAGAAAATCAATACAAAACTTAAACCAGCACCATATAGGACTCGGACTAAAGGTCAAACTGGGTGGCACGTAAAAGTTGGAAGCATGTGGAAAATAACAAATAGTTTGAGATTCCTCAGGGCTGATGTCTGGATCAGGTCAACAAACACTTACTGTGAAGTCGAAAGTGTTTGGAATCTCAAACCACACGCACAGAAGGTGCCAGAAAGATGCAAGCCAAACAAGTCACAAATGTTTTAAAGGGATTTTTCATCCCAGAATAAATATTCTGTCATCATTTACTCACCCTCTTGTCGTCCCAAACCTGGTTGACTTTCTTTTTTGTGTGGAACACAAAATGTTGATATGTTGAGAAACATTTCAGTGTTTTTTGTACATAAAATAAAAGTCAGTTGGGTCTGACAGTATTCTCCAAAATTTCTTCTTTGATGGTAAATGATCACACAACTTTTGACTAAACAATCCATTTAAAGCAAATTGGTGAAATGATTGGATTGTGAAAAGTGTGCTTGATGTATGGTTTTCAGTAAAATCTGATTTGAAATTACACAGATTGTAAAAAGCGCTATACAAAGGAAATTAAGTTTGTTAGGTTTAAAATGACAGAAAACCATGATAAACAGTAGAGCACGCCGTTAGCTATGCCAAGGTCATGAGCATATGCTTCTAAATGACAGATAGAAACAATCTGAACTGTTGTTGGTCTCTTTACATTTCAGTCAGATGGTCTCTTCTAGTCTAAGGGCGTTTTCACACCTGGCTCGTTTGGAGCATTTGTTTCAGAACCTGGTGCGTTTTCTCCGTTAGTTCAGTTCGTTTAGGCATATGTGAACATGGCAATCATCCTCGGATCCACACCAAAACAATTTCTCCAAGATCCCCTGAATGAGGTGGTCACGGCCAGATTGAAAACGAACTCTGGAGTGGTACGGTTGAGGTGAGAAAGCAATCCGAGCCAACAGACCAACAAACCATGCGGTATCATAATTCATAATGGGAAATGTGTTGTATAAAAAGCAACAGTATTTGATTCTGTCTATTACCTTTCATACAGTGTGTAATATAGCTGTTTGTAAATGTAAAAGGTCTGCAAAGTTTTAAAGTTATTGTCTCCTAAATGAAAGAATTGATTCTGAGCTGCCGAAACGAGTCATCAGTAATTCCAGTCTCACTTCCTGCTCAAACCTATGTAGGTTTGTAACATTTGCATAATTCCAACTTATGGCCTTCATTGGCTGCCCACGAACAACGTCTACTTTGTCCCAACCTCAAACACTGTAGTTGTAGCTGAGACTGGAAGAGTTTGGTTTGTGTTGTTGAGAAGACGCAGTTTTCTGTACTGCAGATCCACTCTGCGTGCACTTTAAAAGGATGAGGACTTGAATTGATATGGTAAAACCAACACATCATTACTGTTCGTATCACTGTGTATCAAGTGCTGAAGAAGTTTTGGAAAGGCGGGGTTTAGAAATCTGTTGTGAGAAAAAAGGTGAAGCTGCAATGTATTTTATGAGAAAACTAAAGTGTTTTTTGATCTTGGATAGCATAATAGGGGCACTTCAAATGAAAAACCAACAAATGTGAAGTGTCACAGGAAATGTCGATTTAGAAACAATAAAGAAACATGCATGAATGTGAAAATAAAGAGCAGAATGTGTTTAATGTTAAAACGGGTTGTTCACTCTTCTTGACGGAATAAATTTTGTATCTTTAATAAGAATCAATTTATATTTAATTCATACAGTAAGGGCTATGCAGTGTTTTATTTTTTATACTTATTTCGGTAACACTTGAGAATAATGGTCCATCATTAATAAGTAACTATGCAGGAAGTAATGAAGGACAAATCAGTAGTACTGCTTTAACACTTCAGCTACTACTATTAAATAATATAGAAACAAGCTTAACTAATCAGTAAGTAATATCAAATTTAGGACTAAGATAGTTCCTTTTTAGCTAATCAGTAATTACAGAATGAGACTGGCATCATTAAGAGCTAATAGGTAACTTTGACAAATTATAAAGAATTACTAATTAATTAATAATCACAACATTAAAGTGTCTGAGATGTGAGCAATTATATTTTTTTACTCTCAACGTGGTTATGAAATTCATCATTAATTACTCAACTGTTACCTAGTCACTATGCAGGAACTACTAGCGATCTGGACCATTATTTTAAAGTGAAAAACTTGTTTATAATAATGGTCCAGATCAATAGTAGTTCTTGAAGATTGTCCTTTTTTACTCGGAACATGGTCATAAAATGCATCACTTATTACTCAAGTACCTAGTCACTCTTCAAGAAGTACTAGTGATCTGGACCACTATTTTAAAGTGAAAAAGATGTATTCAGAGTAAAACGTCAGAGTATTACGTCTCAGACACACGAAAATGTCCTTTATAATTTGTCAGTTAGTTAATAGTTATTAATAATGCTAACCTCATTAGGTAATTATTGATTAGCTAATAAGGAACTATTTTCTAAATTTAATATTACTTACTGATTAGTTAAGCTTGTTTCTATATTAGTTAATAGTAGTAGCTGAAATATAGTACTACTTATTAGTCCTGCATTACTTCCTACATATTTACTTATTAATGACGGACCATTATTCTAAAGTGTTACCCTTATTTCTTACTATGTACCTTTATTTGTATCTTCATTTGTATCTATCCTTTTGTTTTTCTTCTTTGTTCTTATTTTTAATAACAAAACAAAACAAAATAAAATAAAATATAATAAAACTAGCATTCAAAAGTCTGGGGTCGATAAGATTTTTTAATGTTTCTTTTTTTTTTTTGAAAGAAGTCTCTTCTCACCAAGGCTGCAATAATTCTGCAATAACATACAATAAAAACAGCAATATTGTGAAATATTATTACAATTTAAAAGAACTGTTTTCTATTTGAATATATTTTAAAATGTAATTTATTCCTGTGATCAAAGCTGAATTTTCAGCATCATTACTCCAGTCTTGTGTCACATGATCCTTCAGAAATCATTCTAATATGCTGATTTGCTGCTCAAGAAACATTTATGATTATTATCGATGTTGAACACATTTGTGCTGCTACATTTTTTTTTTTTAAGGATTCTTTGATGAATAGAAAGTTCAAAAGAACAGCATTTATTTGAAATACAAATCTTTTAGAACATTGTAAATGTCTTTACCATCATTTTTGATAAATTTAATGCATCCTTGTGAATAAAAGTATTAGAAAACAAAAACATACTCGCAAACTTTTGAACAGTAGTGTGTAAATCATGATATATATATCGTTATAGTGTAATACAATTTCTCTCATTGTAAAATAAGATTATATATCGCCCAGCCCTAGAATGAAACATAAGAAAAACCACCAAAACTGACTGAAGAATAAAAATAAATCCATTAAGATTCAAGACATTACAAATCCCTCCAAACCAGAGTCCAGGATCTTGAGTTGGGCTTTATTCCGAGTGTGTTGAGTTTGATGTCAGTCTCTGGCGGGCAGGTGAGCGGATGAGGTGACTGCAGCCTCCGCTTTTTTCTCTGCGGCCTTTAAGTAAAAACATCAGACCGGGTGCTGCAGGCTTTGAAGCGTGCTGCTCTCAGAGCCTCCTACACTGTGTGTGTGTGTTGGTTTGTTTGTTCACGAATGTGTGTGAGTGTGTGCATAAAATCAAAGCATGCACCTTTGAAGGCTATTTTCCATGAGGAACAACAATTACACTTCCTCCTACTCCAGTCATTAATGTTGTCAGCTTCTGGGGGAAGCATGTTTGCACTTAACACAGCGCTGCAGCGGCATGTAATGGGATAAAATGATACTTTAAGTCTATCTATTACTTCTTGAAATGCCAGGCGGGCCGTTCTTTGAATTCATCTGTAATGTGGTCACCTGTCGGAGCATTCACACACACACCGAATGCCACAACGCAAGCGCAACTAATGTGATAAACCGCTGAATCTTACTGAACCTGATGAGGTGCCACAAATGACACCAGATGCTCACGGTCATCAAATGTTGCATGACCCACAAGGCTTTGCATGCTTAAATGGGCAGTTTTTGGTCAGAATAACCTCCAAGTTGCATTTGAAAGTTGAGTTTATCAACAAATCATATATTTTCTGGTCTTTTATTTGACTGACATGTAAAGCGACCAATCACAGTTAGTTTTGTTTAGGTGCAGGTAAATCTGATATCAATACTGCATTAAT
This sequence comes from Ctenopharyngodon idella, assembly GCF_019924925.1. Classification (NCBI taxonomy): domain Eukaryota; kingdom Metazoa; phylum Chordata; class Actinopteri; order Cypriniformes; family Xenocyprididae; genus Ctenopharyngodon; species Ctenopharyngodon idella. The sequence continues at coordinate 47,005,712 of NC_067229.1, read as the reverse complement.
GGACTAGTGTAGAAAATAAAAGTCAATGAAAATAAAGTTCAAATAACTGCACAGAACTGTTGATCTGTGATCTCATTAGATAAATACATGGCAGAAACTGTTTGTAGACTGTGTTGAGAATTTCTGTCTAAAAGTAACTATTTTACAGATGTAACTCAAAAAAGAAAGGCAGAATATACAGTTCTGCTCATGTACTGTATATCTAGTTCATATGCTACTACTAAAACTGAGCATATTTCGATGCCATTAAACCGGTAAAGCAAATAATGAGTTTTTTCCTCAGATGTGATCATTGGATCAGCCTGGTACATTGTAAACATGATAATATAAATATGAATATAAAGCGTCAGTGAGATGCACTACACTACACTGCAAGTATAGTAAACACAAGTGAATATAAATGTGAATTTTTCAATACCAGAAGGTTAACAAACAATCAGGATACCCTGGCAACCACATAGCAGCAGGTTAAAAACCAATCAAAACTCCTTAAAAGCCACATATCAACACCCTGGCAACCATCAACAACTGCCTTGCACTAAGGTAGTGGGATTCACAAAACCTAGTTTAATCATAAAATATCACAAAAAGGAGCAAATGATGAAGCAGATCAGTCTCTTTAGCTGTGAATAATGATTGAAGGTGTTTAATTACCATCTCTGCGGTTGAGTTTGGCGTAGCCCGGCCCGTGACTGCTCGACAGCTCCGATGAACTCGTGAAGGCCGACTGAGGCAGACCGGACACCAGCGGAGAATCACAGCTCTCTACAGACACACATAAACATAGAGTCTGGGGTCAGTAAGATTGTTTTTGAAATAAATTAATACTTCTATTCAGCAAGGATGCATTAAATTGATCAAAAGTGACAGTAAAGACCTTTATAATGTTACAAAAGATTTCTATTTGAGTTCAGTGCTGTTCTTTTGAATGTTATATTCATATAAAAATCCTGAAAAAATGCATCACGGTTTCAACAAAAATATTAAGCAGCACAACTGTTTTCAACACTGATAATCAGAAATGTTTCTTAAGTAGCAAATCAGCATATTAGAATGATTTCTGAAGGATCATGTGACACTGAAGACTGGAGTAATGATACTGAAAATTCAGCTTTGATCACAGGAATAAATTACATTTTAAAATATATTAAAATAGAAAACAGTTCTTTTAAATTGTAATATTTCATAACACTACTATTTTTACTGCATTTTTGATCAAATAAATGCCTTGTTGAGCAGAACAGACTTCTTTCAAAAACATTAAAACGTCTTTTACCAAAATCTGTTCCTGATTGTCTTCTTTGACATTAAAGCACTTTGTAAACAGTGTTATATTTTCTTTTTAACCTCAACACTGCATATACAGTACAGTACAAATGTACTTTTCAGCACATTAGTTTTTCATATTCCAGCTGCATCGACAAGCCCCTTTTATCCAGAGCCGCTTTTCCACTGAAATTACCAGGAACGATTTGTCCCAGGAACTTTTTTCCCCCCAGACCTGTTGCTGTCTGCGTTTCCATCGCAGTCTAAAATACCGTGAAAATTAGGCAAGTGACGTAGGACTGCGCCTGACTTTCCACTTCCCGCTGGATTTCGTCCTCCGCTTATAAGCTTAATAAAGCCTGAACCTCGTTGTCAGTCCATCGGTTGTATTTTTTAAACTCCATTGTTGATTCATATAGCAAACTGAATTCAAATAGCCGCTTTTCCACCGCAGGAACTTTTCCCAGGAACTAGGAACTTTGGGGTGGTACTCGGAGTGTTTCGATCACAGGAACCAGGGTCTAAATGAAGTTCCAGGTAAACTTTTCCCCCTCAGAAAGTCCCTGTTCACGAGGTAGTACTTTTTCAAAGTTCAGGAACTTTTGGGGATGAAACTTGGGTGCTGAACATGCTGATTGGTTCACTCCACGCAGCATTTTATTTCAACCACCATTTTTAAATGTCTGTTGCGGTGCGGGCAGTAAGAGTAGTTTGCTGTTTGAATCAACAATGGAGTTTCAAAAATACGACCGACGAGATGGACCGACGACAAGGTTCAGGCTCTATTAATATTATATGCAGAGGACGAAATCAAGCAGGAACTGGAAAGTCGCGCGCAGTCCTACGTCACTGGCCTCTTCTTCACGGTACTTTAGACTGCGATGGAAACGCAGAGCGCAACAGGTCTAGGGGAAAGAAAAGTTCCTGGGAAAACATTTCCTGGGAAAAATTGCTCCAAGTAATTTCGTTGGAAATACGGCTTCTGACTGCACGCACTGCAACAGACTTTGAAAAATGGTGGTTGAAATAAAATGCTGCGTGGAGTCAACCAATCAAAATGCTGCATGAACTCAACCAATCAGCATGTTCAGCGCCCAAGTCCCACCCTCGAAATTTCCTGAACTTTGAAAAAGTACTACATTGTGATAGGGCTGGGCGATTTTTCCGATTTTTTCTATTAATTTGAATTAAATGTTTTGCCTCGATTCTATTATTTTTTAAATCGAGAAATCGCGATTTTGAATATAAATGTTAGCAAGCGTTACAATTAGACATGTTGGCAATACAGCAATGAAAACCGAAAATGATCCGACCTCATGATGGCGCCGGCACGCCTGATGAACCACTCTCATGTGATGCTCTATGAACGTAGAACACATCACTATTCTTAAGTGGCTGTTCATTCAGAAATGCTTTATTGCGTTATAAAAATGAGACGCAGGCAGTGGAATGAGAGAAAAAGGCAAAGTTATTAAACGTGAGTTGAGCTTTTTTTTAACTTGACCGCCGTGTTTTTAGAATGCCGTTTCATGGGTGAGATGCTGTAAAAGACATGAGACACAAGTGCAACAACTAAACATGACCACCAAACATAAAAACAATAGGACAAATAGCGCAATGGAATGCAAAAACTGGTAAACCTGTTTGATATTTCATGATTGCATGATGGTGACAGGCTGAAAGCTGCTGTTGTTTTCTGTTTTTACAAAGCATTTGCTGTTAATAATAGCCTATTACTGGTGTTATATATATATTTAGCATTTTCTTATATTATTTCTGAGTATATAGGATGTGTTTAAGATAAGTTTGTACAACATTTGCCTTCATATTTCAGGCATATTTTCTGCAAAGATATTTAACAAATTGTTTTACATTTACACCATGTTGATCACTTCATGTGTGTGCACTTGGAATGGAACTTTTTTTTAACCAGATTGTTAATAAAGAGAATGTTAATTAAATCATATTATAGTTAAGTTTTTAAGTTGACTAGTTAAACAGTAAAAAAAACAAAAAAACAATCGAAATCGTGAATCGGTCAATTGTTCTGAAAAAATCGAGATTTTATTTTTTTGCCATATCGCCCAGCCCTACATTGTGAGCAGGGACTTTCTGAGGGGGAAATTTTTACCCGGAACTTAATTTACACCCTGGTCCCTGCAGTTGAATCACACCGAGTACCAGCCCAAAGTCCCTAGTTCCTGGGGAAAGTTCCTGTGGCAGAAAAGTGGCTCAAGTACATTTGATGCAAAAACCAGGGAAAACAAGATGAAAAAGGGGGAAAATAATAAAACGACTTTTATAAGGTAAAAATTTTTTATACTTTATCTGTATTTAGGAATACTTGATCCTTAAAACCATGTTTAAAAGTAAACATGAAGCAACCCATTTACTTCCATAATGTGGCGTATTTCTTAAAAAGAAAGAAATTTCTACAAGAAAAAAACAGAAGACAGTACTTGATTGAGAACTGACTGGATGGTGAGAACAGTCTCAATATGACAGACATGTAAAATAGGACTGATGACATCAGCTGAAAAAGAGTTTTTGATGAAATTTTGATTATTATTATTATTTTTTATTTTATTTTTTTAAATAACATGCAGTGATATATCAGACAAAATGAGACCTGGAACATGCATTAAGAATGTAAATAGTCAATTTTGATTTTTTATGTTGACTTTAATGACTGTGAGACTGTTGGTAAATATCAGGACGCTTGCATTGGCTGACGTTTCCCAGCAACACTGCAAATTTACCTCCACATTAGCGCTCTGAAATTGGGGCACTTGAAGATGTTTTTCAAAGAACTTCCAGCTTTACGGTTATTATTCAAGTTCATAAGTAATTGAAGACTGTTTAAAATGCTTTTACCTACAGAAAAAACCCTTTCCACAAAGCTGACCCATTTTTCTCCATATGAAACACTCGGTCAGGCAACCTGATTTATATAAACCAAAGCTTTTTTTTATAGCGCATTATTATTTATATATGTGTGAGAGTGTGAGCATGTTAAAGCCATATTTCTTTACTTATTTAAAGAGAAAGCACTGTGTGTGTGTGTGTGTGTATGTGTTTGAATATTTTGTACATTATTCCTCTAGTTTTATATTACAAACTGCATGTAACCGTAGTCTTGTTTGCATTCCTTCAGGAATACAATCACACTCCCTATTACTTTTATGGTAATAGTTATTCCCAGAGTGTGTATTGAATAATATACGTCGGAACATAATTTTCCCTGTCCTGGTTTGTATAATCAGCTTCTGAAGCTCTATATAGTGTGTTAGTCTGGTGTATAAAACACAGGAACAGTCAATAGGCTTGAGCTGATGGCTGAGCTGGATTGCTGCAATCATTTTCTCTCTAATACATCATTCCGAGTCTCAGTCATACTGTAGAAAAACAGCATCTTATTTCCATATCTGAGCAGGCCGTACGGTTTCTCAAACAGTGAAAGCTCTGGGCCCTGTAATGGTTGTTGCAGATGTGATATTGTCATTTTTCCTGGCCCACAAATGGTTATTTTTTTCTTTTCCGTGTATTCAGTGAGGAAAACAGAATTGGAGGCAGTTTTAGTTGCTGATCAATACAGTCGCCCCTGCCGCTCATCCTGCCGCCACTGATTGCGGAGAAGATTCTGTCGCAGTATGGAGGCTTTCGGTTTAGTCACACTCAAATCTAAATGCGAGGGGAGGTGGTAATGGTCGACTAGCTGACTTCAAACAAACCTGGTCTGCAGAAAGGAGCCCACCTACAGATTACAACATTAGCGCAACCTTATTCACCTCCATGGAAATGCCTTAAAGGATAAGTTCAGAATTTTATTTCCTGATAATTTACTCATCACCATGTCATCCAAGATGTTTATGTCTTTCTTTCTTCAGTCGAAAAGAAATAAAGATTTTTGAGGAAAACATTCCAGGATTTATTTTCATATAGTGGACTTCACTGGGGTTCAACGGGTTGAAGGTCCAAATTACAGTTTCGGTGCAGCTTCAAAGAGCTCTACACGATCCCAGACGAGGAATAAGGGTCTTATCTAGCAAAACGATCAGTCATTTTCTAAAAAAGATACAAATGATATACTTTTTAGCCACAAATGCTCATCTTGCACTGCTCTGCGATGCGCCACGCATTACGTAATCATGTTGGAAAGGTCACGCGTGACGTAGGCGGAAGTTCAAGAGCAAGACGCACGCTGCACACACATCCAAAACGTGTGCACAGAAAGCCGCCTCTCATACTGTATAGTGCGCGTTACTGAACTGAGTTCTCTTCCATGTATTTTTGCATTTGGAATATGCAAAAATACACACAAAAATGTCAAAATATCCTCGTAAGCACAGTCAGTTATGTCTTAAGTGCATGTAAATAGTTGACAAAGAAAACGCATGTGTAACAGTATATTGGATCTGTGCAGCTCTTAAAGTGACAGCAGCCTAATATTCCTGCTGCCGTCTCTATAATAACATTAATCAAACAACAAAAGACAGAGAAAATTCACTCGCTGTTCTTGACTGAATAACTTTTGCAACTATATTTGTAACGTATATTTTATTTATAAAGTGCAGTGTTGTTTTACATTTGATTACAGTTTCGGCACCTGAACACCTGAAAATCTTATAACACTGTTTATTTCAATCGTATCTTTGCGATTCGTATCTGTTAAAGCTCAGCCCTCTTCTGGAAAGGGGGCCGGGAGCAGCAGCTCATTCGCATTTAAAGGGACACGCACAAAAAAGTTGTGTTTTTGCTCACACCCAAATAGGGGCAAATTTGACAAGCTATAATAAATGATCTGTGGGGTATTTTGAACTGAAACTCCACAGACACATTCTGGGAACACCAGCTTACATTACATCTTGTAAAAGGGGCTTTATAGGTCCCCTTCATAAACTTTAGGAGAAACATCTGACATACCAACTATGAAACAAACAAATCTGCACTATGAAAGAGCAACACCTGAGCAATGAAATGTCCCTTCAAAGTACACAAAATGAATCTGTTTTTTTTTGAGAATCTCTCCAAGTTTATTATGGAGAAGGAAATGAATGCAGGATGCCAGCGAGCTGTTTTTGATTGATAGGAACCCGTAACGTCCTGACAGATATGAAGGCCACGCTCATCTCCGCTCTGGTTTTACAATTTGCTTTCCAGTTCCAGAAACACCTAGAAGTCTAAATGACGCCAGGAGAGTGGCGCTAATGATGATACTTCATCATACATGCGGCCCATGATGTGATAAAACCTCCTCATAACATTTAATATCACTTTTACATATTCAGACTTATCTGAGGACGCAGTAACGCAGTGACAACCGAATATTCCCCTCATTTCTCTCACAACAGCTGCTGAGGGACTATTAAACCATTTCACACAAAGAAGAGCTGAACTCAAGAGATGAAAACAACAAAGAAACGATCAATTCATGAACACTGAGGTTAACATGAAATCAAAACAGACTCAGCAGTGCAAGTTAGACATTCTTCTCGACCAGTTTCTGATCAATTAAAACTTTTACTTTGTTTTTTTTTTCAGAAATGCATCTGATTATGCAATTAAAATGGGTTGCAAGCTGTTTCATGCTGACATGTTTTATGTTGTCATTAAAAATGTGAGCCAGGGGTTGTGAATGTGCATTTATAAAACAAGCAGATTGTGCATGTGTGAGCGCTTCTGTTTTCACGTTGGCCTCTTTTTCACTGCATGCGAGCCAATTCATTCATTGTTCTACACAATGATTAGCAATGTTTCTGTATACAGCTCGTGATTTTGCATTGACTGGACGGGCTGAAGATGGCTTCAGCCAATAGTATGTGTTCAGAAAGGTTTCTGTGTCCAATAATTGGTAAAACAGAGCGAGTGATGAGCTCTTCAGAGACTTCCCTCAATGACTGCACCTCCATCTTTACATATTGATTCTGACAAGCCACTTGATGCAATCAGCAGCACTCTAAATGCAAATAAAGCGAGATTTTTACTTTCTCAACATTCATGTCATGCACATGAGGTGAACACAGTATTGAAGGAGTTTACATGTATGCTGAACACCTGTTGGCAGCTTTTCCTCCACTACAACACATCCATTAATAAAAATAATAATTCATAAAATAAATATTCATATTTTTAAAAACAAAATAAAAATGAATAAAAATAAATTAAGATAAAAAAAGATAAAATAATAATGCACAAAGTACATAGAATGTGAAAAATATACAATAATGAAAATAAACCAACAAATAAATGTAAACAAATAATTTAAATAAATAAAATAATAAAGCAAAGCAAAAAACATTTTAAAAAAATGATGATGATGATGATGATGATAATAATAATAATACACAAAATAAATATTAACATTTGAAAAATGTAAGAAACAAAAATATAAAAATAAGCAGACAAATAAGCAAATAAAATAATAAAAACAAAAATAGATTAATATAATAACAACAATAATAATGCATAACATTTTCATATTTAAAACACATGAAATAAAATAAATAAAAATAATAAAATAATAATACATAAAATAAATAGAATATGAATAAATATAGAATAATGAAAATAAACAAAACAACAAATAAATGTAAGCAAATAATTTAAATTAAAATAATGAATAAAATACTACTACTAACAATATATACAAATATTACTATTTAAAAAATAAAACAAAATAGAATATAAAAATAAACAAAGACAAAAAAATGTAAAATAATTTAAAAACAATAAAACAAAAACAATAATACTATTTAATAACAACAACAACAACAATAATACATAAAATAAATATTAATATTTGAAATAGGGTAATGTTTGTGTTTATATAATATATGTGTGTGTATTTATAATATTATATAAATATATATATATATATATATACACACACACACATATATGTAATTATGTATATATATAAATATATATACATATTTACATATATGTGTATGTGTACAAAACACACACACACACACACATATATTATATAAACAAACTTTTATGTTAAATGCGATTAATCACGATTAATTAATTTGACAGCACCAATTTAAAACAAATAAAGAAAATCATATGTGGGCAAAATTCATAAATGTGTATACAACTAATTTCAAGCATTTAAGTAGAATCCTTCAGATCAAAAGGTTTTTATCAAGATCACGAAAGACAAATTCAGTCAAGTGTGTCCCAATTTAGAGCACACCATGGTACTGAATGATTACCATACTTATACTATATATATTATATTTACATGACACACCAAGGTACTTCACAAATACCATGTTATTACCACCAAAAAGTAATAACACGTGCTGGTTTCTTGAGATGCAGTGCATTATGGAGATCTCACATAAAACCCTGTGGTGTTGGACAGTAAGAGCTGCATTGAAACAGACGCAGCATTAACTGCATGTCACCGCAGCTGTCTCATGCTTCTGTGAGGACTGAACTTGTTAAATGCGACGATACGTCCAAACCCCCGCGCGTCTGAAAGGTGCCACAGCTCTGTGACACAATGACTAATGCTGTGTTATCTGATGAGTGGCTACATCCAATCTGCCCCGATTATTTATTCAAACTTACACAGAAACTACTGAACAAACTCCCCGAGCAACATACTGTCAGCACGTCAGTCCCTGCGCATCTTCCTTTGATCCGAGCCTTTATCTCGGGTAAACACACCTGACAGCCGGGCCACAATGCAGCCTTCAGCTGCGTCAAATTATTCTGTTTAACAATGCAAAACAATTAAGGAAAAATGTCATGATGACAGACTATCTTCTAAGAGATGGTGAAGCACAATGCACATAGAGACACATCAGAAACACATCAGCAGCCATCAGATTAACTCAAAGCTACATTATCTAACAAGGTGGGCATGCGAGTCAAGAAACATCCCTGCGACGGCTGAGCATGCATAATATATAAATAGCGAGACAAACGCATCATGCATTTTATATAGAGCTTTGCTTGGAACAAAACTTTCACTGTTATAGTTTCACTCAAACCATCCTTGTTCACATTACTTAAAGACTCATGTAACCACATGAACTTAATTTAACTGAGTTGTTTCTACTAAAAATGAGTATTGTCAGCTTTACTTAAGTGTTTGTTCAATCAACTTAACATTGCTGAGTAAAATGCACAAATTAATGTTGACATAACAGGGCAGTGGATCCATAGTTACCAGCATGCTTTGCAAGAGACTGAATTAGGAGTAAATTTAGGGATTGTTTTAGGTGTTTTACAATAAAGGGAAAGATGTTGTTAATTTATGTTAGTGTTTAATGTTCAGTTATGTTGGACATTTAGAGAAGTTTCTGTAATGTTTTTAAATTTTGTGGTTACCATTATGCTGAAGAGTTACGCCTGTGAGCGCTCATATACACATGTTTATAGGATGGAATTCCTGCTCTTAATTAAATTGAGTTTGTTCAGCGAGTTATTTTTTTGAGTGTATTTTGTAGAGCAAATAGTTAATATACGAGCAATATCACACGAGTAGCCGAGCAATATCGCTCTATATCAGCACGGCTGTGAATCGGCCGTAGGTAATCACAGCCGTGCTGATATACAGCCATATCGCACGGCTACTCGTGTGATATTGAGTTTATACAACAGTTCGACGGCACGAGTGTGTAAATAAATAAGAAATAACAACGGAGTGTGTTTAAAACCCTCTTTTGTGCAGAACTACTTCCTTCCGCCATGGATTCAAATCTCAAGTTGACGGTTTGATTCTAAAATGTCACTTTAGAACTAGTAACGACGGAATGTTGAGTCGCTTCATTGAAACTCATTGTATTTTGTATAGTATTATTGAGAGAGAGAGAGAGAGAGATATCGCCTGAGCGAGCATTACCTGTGTCTGATATAACATTCATTCTTCAGATTGATGTCTATGATATTATATCCATTATACAAATCCGTTTGAATGTCCGCTGAGGAAAGCAATCTTTGTATTTGTCCTTTTTACAGTTAAGGGAATTTCCCATAACAGCGCTCATTCACTCGTAAAGTTTGCCGCCATCTAATGGCTTATTAATGTAACTTTCATTCAAGCCATATTACACACTAATGGACCCTTACAGCTGGGGGCTCGTCCGGGATATTCCCAAGAAACACGGGACTAAGAAGTGATCCTCCATCACAGGTAAGCTGTTTTTTAATGATATTCTGTGGTGGTAGGACACAAACTGGTGTGTTGGTTTCTCTAAAGACAATAGGAAATACAACATTATTTATATAAAATAATATTTATTGAACAACAATATTTAAAATAACAACAATAGCCATTATAATTGACAACAGGAAACCACTATAAGAGCCAGCAGCAAATCCCCATAGCACTGGCCGAGATGAAGCTGTTCTCGGCGGGTACACGAGCACTGAACGGCCGCTGACGGCCTGGAGCTCGCATCTCCAAAAATGTTTAAACAAACTGTAAAATAGGCGCTATGATTAAATATGAGTCACATATTTCAGGTCTAAACAACTACATTCTCACCTAAAAAACTCTTAAAACTACAGTTCGTGGTACTGTTCTACAAGTGTAGTATTTGTGAAAAACACGGTGGATTTGCTCGGCCACCATGACAGTCGCTTCAAGCGGAGTGATACAAACGGTGAAACGGTGAGTGCTGTTATCACTAGAATATCGCACGGCTCTCAGCCAATCAGAATCAAGAACCAGAATGAACTGTATAAACTGCACATATAAATATTATGTAACAGGGACAAATTCAAATGATTTGTATTTACTCAAAGAAATTTTGTCAGCTTTACCTGAATTTCTTTTGTTCATACAACTAAATTGTTATTTGTACAAATTACTTAATATAGTTGCGTGGAACCACTTGACACTGGTTGGTTAAGTAAATCCAACAATTACAATTTTTTTTTTTTTTTTGAGTGCATAAAGAAATGCATATGAGACGACACATTCCATGTTTTATTATTCTATCCATATGAATGCATTGTTTTTCTGCTCCTGTGACATATTTTTCCCAGCATCAAAGCAGCTTTGACATCATTACGGGGAGAAACTTAAGATTCACTGAGACATTTTCCAGCTGTTCTTTCACTTAATTCCCTCTGCTATGCAGCACATATGAAGTATGCAACTGATAAATATTAATTGCCGCTGCTGGTAGAAGTTAACAAAGAGAACTGGTTTATAACTCAATAAATCTAGGTGTGCACTCATCTCGTACAGTCCTCAGCAGAAGTTTAACCTGTTTTATCGTCCAGCAGGTGGAAATTTTCCTGCACCGCTGCATAAGACTCAGTTTCTGACTTAAAAGACAGTGTGATATGGCCTGAAACTCTACACACAAATTCCTTTTTTCTGCAGCATTCATAATTCAGCAATAGTTGAGATTATCATAAGCTCTCAAGTCAGGCCTGATCTGTGGGTGGTAGTTTGTGTTCTGGGCTTATACGGACGCCTGAGACTGCATGACTTCTGAAAGTGTTCTTGATCAAAAGCATGGTATTAAGTCATATTCTTCTGGATCTACCGCTCAGTTGCGTCATGCTATTTTTAAACCAAACTGCTGCACAAAGGATCACTGGAGATACACTTTTAAAAGACATTCAGTAGGTCTGTGCTGCACTTCAGATTCAGAAAATATCTCCCTTTGCATTGAACTTTGAGCATGATAACTTTTCAGATGTTGTTTATGCTCAAACAGCAACATTACACACTAACTAAAGTTAAGAAAGTGAAATCATAATCAACAACCCCTTTAATAAAAGATATTCTCTTCAATTCAGTGTCAATAAACAACATTGTTTTCAATGTGACAGCTAACTTGTTATAGTGTGACAACATGCCCCGCTAGAGGGGTCAACACTTTTTTGTAGTCAAGACTTAAGATTTGAGTCTATATAGAAATTGAAAATATTCACTGGATTAAAAATTGTGACATCTAGCTCCAGCGTCCCAGTTAGTGGTTAAAACATTCTTGATGTTTGATTATTACAACTTCTTCAGATCAATGTTTTGGTTTCTGGGAACTTTAAAGCAAATAAACGTTTTTTTTCAAACACCTAGGGAATGGAAAGTTCTTTGTGGAACATCAAAGATTCTCACTGAGATCAGGCTGGTTCTAAATAGAACACTTATTTTAAAATATATCATTCCTAAAAGCTGCAGAGCAAGTAGAATATAAACCCCAAGCCAATCTCCCTTACTTCTACACGTTCATGTTCTTGTTCTCCAGGGACGTCTGTTTCATCTCACGCTGTTTTATCTGCATACTAAGGAGCCACGACTCCTCAAATCAAGCCGTTCGATTCTTGCAGGGGTTTGTAAGATGATGAATGCTCAGTTTCTTAATGGACGGACACCCTCAGAGGGTAAATCACATTAAACATAAATTTTCTTGACATGCATGTTGTAATTGCTTGTTTTAACTACTAATGAGCTGCTGCCATGAAAGGCAGTGATATATGGCACATCTGAGTGGGTGACATCAGCACCATAGTAAACATGAGTAAGACGCTCCACAGCAGGATCAGGACGTGCGCTGGGGGCGGGACTCGCAACAAAATTCAGCAAACTTTGGTGGCTTTAAGCAAATAAACAAATAAACAAACAACACACAAATGCATATGGGGCCATGGCTGTGTTCGGAATGAATACTAGCCTTCAGATTACTGCATACTGCCTTCTATTCTTATTTAAAAGAACTGAAATAGTATGCATAACACAATGCTGTCACTGCAACAGTGCCAGGCATCATCCTGGAAATAAAAATGTATAATTTTTAAGCCAAACTGATGTAAATACAAATAAATAAATAAATATTATTTACTTATATATGTTAATATAATATAAACAAAAATATATTCAAATAAATTATGTAAATAATATTATTATTTAATTAAATATATATATGTAAAAATAGTACAATATATTTATGTAAAAATAATATAATATAAAATATATATTTAAACAAATAATATAAATAAATTAGTGCTGTCAAACGATTAATTGATTAATCGCATCCAAAATAAAAGTTTGTTTACATGTTATATGTGTGTGTACAATGTATATTTATGTATATATAAATGCACACACATGCATGTGTATATTTAATAAAAATATATTATATTTATATATAAAATATTTATATATAACATATCAATATAAATATACATGTAAATATTTCTTAAATAAATACATGTATGTGTGTGTATTTACAGTATATATACATAATAAATATACACAGTACACACACATATAACACGTAAACACAATTTTTATTTTGGATGCAATTAATCACGCTAAAATAAATGAATAATAACTTAACGTAAAAACAATACAAAACAAACAAGCAATTATTATTTAATTATATGAAACAAACCAACAAACACATGTACAAAAAAGTATTTTGGTGAGATAAGATAAAATAATTAAGATGTTGTTGGATGGATCACAGTTAAGTCAAGTGCATTGTGGGATAACGTATTGCGTGCAGTGTGGACTGGCTGTATGCTTCATATTTTGGCAAATGTAGTTGGTCATTCGGGTTATCTCTGCATACAGAAAATCTGCATACTAGTACACATATTATACACTGCAGGCTACATGCAATTCTGAACACAACATTTCTAAAGTGTGTGTGTATATTGTATAAAGACAGAGCGAAAATCCACAAAACTCTTGATATCACTGAGTCTTTCAACCACAGACAGATAAACAATTTTCAAAGTGCTTATTTGCGGGACGGTTCAGTCTGTGTGTAAATACCAGGCAGGGTCGAGCTGTGTCACTAAAACCTTTCCTGTCCATTACCAACAACTAATCAGCTTTCCCTCCGCTCACGGGGGAAAAGCCACATCCAGATGCCTGACATAAAACTACTCGAGAGCTCCAACGCCTCAAGGGTGAGAAATATCTGATTAGTTCTTTCTTCATGGGTGAAAAGGGTGCACGCTTCGCCTTTGACCTAGTTTGCTAGCAGGTCACTCTGCGTTCCTAACCTGCCACAGGGGAAGCACTGAAGAGTGAAATGAAATACGCGTGTAGAATGTGACACAGCTCGGGAAGGAGCCGCTATACTCCTGCAGCATCCCACCATCTATTCTGTTGAGTTTTATCCGTTCTCCTTCAAGGGCACATCTGTGACAGTCTATTAGTGAGAGTTTGAGGCTGTTGATATAAAACATGGAAAACATTTAAAGGAATAGTTCACTCCAAAATGAAAACTCTGACATCATTTACTCGTTCCCAACCCACATGCTGTTATCTTTTTCTGTATTACACCACAGGAGGGACAATTTTTACAATTTATGCTGCTCTTTTCTAGATAACAATTCATAATGACAGTGACTGTCAAGGTCCAAAACACACCGTAAAGAATCGTATACTCGCACAAAACTATCTTATGACTTCAGAAGAGATGCATACAGTAAATTCAAAATATATATGTGACCCGTGCTGGTAAAATGAGTCAGAATGCAGGCTAATTTCAAGCTACAGGCAAAGCAAGTGAAAAATGTTGTAGTGATTTTGGATTAGCCTCACATGAGGGCACCACAAATGTAGTTATTTATGGTCTTAAATATTAATATTAATATTCTGTATTAATATTAATATTGAGTCAGATGATTCCTTCCAATATTTCGGGGCACCAGTCAGAAACTCAGAACAAAGGTTTGTTCAATTGGGGAAGCTTTTATTCCTTCCTGTTGGGGAGGGGATTAAAAATCCCCACCTTTCCTGATGTGGTGATGTGATTGGGTCACAGCATTCCAGGTGTCCGTCCCACGCCCACCTTTCATCCTGTGAAACTTGTTGTATTGTTCCAAAATACACAGTTAAATAAAACAATGTCTTTAGGACCTTGGAAATGCTTTATTTCTTTTTCAAACCTTTCTCAAAGTCCTTGTGGCAGTGTTCTGAACTCGTAGAGTCCAAACGTGATGTGAATTGGTTGAGTTATCACACTTCTGTCTCAGTGGGTGCAGTTGCATTGGCTTTTATTCCAGGTGTGGTTTCCACAGTGTGTGCACAGTTTCCTGGATGAGTAAAAGGATGTATAGGACATGTTCCTTACAGTATTTCTGTCCATTTTTGGTGATTTCAAGCCAATATGTTTAGAAAATGTCTTTCTTTCTGAGCATTTCTTTGTTCTTGCTGTGCTCTAGCCAGAACCAGTTTGGCAGACCTAGGAGTCCATGGTCATTCACACCTTGAACTCAGGCATGAGGCTGAGGTGAACAATGATGAGATTAGCCTATCATCAATGGGCCGTTGATGTCATCTTTCCTGTCCTCCACCTTTGGCAGTTCTGATTACAATAGTCATTTAGTTGAGGGTGTTGAGGGTCCTATCAGACTCTTTTGTATTAATCAAAGTGGGACAAAATAATGTCTGTTGTGAAGCTCTGGTGCCATCACGTCTGTTGTTCACTACAATGTCAACTTTGGTCAAAATTTAGTTTTTCACAAAAATGAGTTCAGCAAGCCTTCATCTAGCGATCCCAATGCTCCAAATAGCAATTAAACATCTAAAAGTATCTTTATTTGTATGTTTCCTTTGACCATGAAAAATGCCGTTTTTCTCTGCTCGCTTCTGGACGGCTGGCTCTTCCCTCAGCACAAGTTTGGTATCGTTGTAAAGTGCAGCATTCCAACTTTGTGAATATTCATAGCAAATTCTTGATGGCATAAGTCTGAACCAATGAAATGTGATTTTCAAACTCATGCTAATGTAAACAAAACAATCTTACTCATGCTAACTGACAGATCTGAAGCGTGCGCACAAAGACGCCTCAGACAGCGTGTGATCCCGATAAACACACACACAGAAATACAGTATTTCAAAAAATCTGTCTTGGCGAGTATTCACACAAACATTATCTTTTATGTCTTAAGTGAACATTAAGGTTAGCTGTTGGGGGAAAACATCTGATGATATGTAACATTATATTAGATCCGTGTGATACAGTAGGTCTTCTTGATATATAGGCTGTCTGTTTCATTAATGTTAATCAAACAATTGTGGAATCATGAAAAAAAGTTGAATATATATTTTCCTATAGATATGTGTTTTGACCTGGTTTGTGCCAAATTTGGTGATATTACCAGGGATTTTAGGGTCTTGTTGCTGGTGATTTTGTTTGGGAACCTTCAGAAAACTTTTAACTCAATTTTTCTCAAAATATAAAAAATAATAATAAAGTCTCTTCTGCTCACCAAGGCTGCATTTATTTGATCAAAAATGCAGTAAAACTGTAATATTGTGAAATATTATTACAGTTTCAAATAACTTTTAATTCCTGTGATCAAAGCTGAATTTTCAGCATCATTACTCCAGTCTTCAGTGTCACATGATCCTTTAGAAATCATTCTAATATGCTGATTTGCTGCTCAAGAAACATTTCTGATTATTATCAATGTTGAAAACAGTTGTGCTGCTTCATATTTTTGTGAAAACCATGATTTTTTTCAGGATTCTTTGATGAATAGAAAGTGCAAATGAGAAGCATTTATTTGAGACATGAATCTTTTGTAATATTAATAATGTCTTTATTGTCACTTTTGATCAATTTTATACATACTTGCTGAATAAAACCATATCTTTCGAAAAAGTTATCTTAATACCTTTTTTGTTTGCCTGTTATGCAGCTGTAAGAGATTCTTCAAAAAACATCAATAACACAAGGTTAAGTAAAAAGAAGAGACAGAATTTACATTTTTGAGTGAACTATCTCCTTTAAGTGTTTTGTTTTCGAAACTAACGTGCACAGAAAAGAAATGACATTTCTTCCCAAATGTACTCCACAGTGACAGCTAAAGAAATATTTGACCAAGTGCAGTATATTCTGTAGACAAAATATCGCTCAGGATGATGAATTCTCTGGGCTGTATCACCTATCAGCCGTGGCAGGTGTGTGAGATGAATGTGCTTTGGTTTGGATGCTAAAGCCTTAAGAGATATTCGGCCTTGAGTCTCTGACGGCTGCGGCGTAATTTCCTGCCAATTTTGGGCTTAAATACTGCGGTCTGTATTAATAAATGCAAATGCATGAGAGTCTGCCACGAGTTCAACAAGAAAAAACACATCTGCCACTAGTGTGCAACCTTGACTCCATGAGAATCCCATTCACCGTTTGACTTTCTATTCACACATTTTCATAACTGACAGTAAAGAAGACATATGAGGGTGATTTGTTCTCGGCTTCGCCCCGTGCCGACGTCCAGGCTCTTTGAGACACCGTGCTGCCATGAATCATAATGGACAATGTGCTTTGCGGGGAAATACAGAGCATATTCACAGCAAATTGATCTTATGCTGAGGGTTTATGTTTCTTTCCATACAAACAACTAGTAGAATTGATAAACGATAAATCCTGATGGGGCAAAGACCTCACTGTGGGAGATACAAACCATATTTCCACATATAGTTACTATTGATGGCCAATCAACACAAACTAGAACCTAAGTAGCAAACAAAACAGCTATCAAACCTCAGTTTAACAACATGTCCATCTGTGCCACTACAATAAATGAAAACTGCAAAAATAAAGATTTTTTTCCAAACAGGTTTCCTGAACCCTCCATCTTCATTGGCCAATCAAACAGATAGTCGTTACATAGAGTGCAACAGTCGGGTCACGGAAGAAAAATAAATTATTAATAATAACTTATAAATCTTTAAAGGCAGACCTACTGTGAGCTATGAGGTTGTTAATCGATGGTATATGCTTTTTGTTGAAGGCATTAATTCAGCATACTTCTAAAATAACCATGTTTAACATCGGAATTTGTGGTAAAAAAAAACTACATTACCCATTAGGCAGTGCAGAAAATTCCACCAATCAGAGAGTTGTAGCCAGCAAAAGAGCTCTTTAGGGAACACCCACTCACATAAAGCACTGCGAATGACAATTGAGTTGGCCTTGCTAACTCACAAAATGCTTAAATATTTGTATATATTTGCACATTTTGCAATAAACTTAAAATTAAATTATATTATAAGGTTTCCATAGATATAATCATATAGCTTAAATGATTAGTTTTATATTTCTCCATTGGTTTTATTTTAATTATGTCATTCGCAATGCTTCATGGGTTTGTAGTTCTTTCCCTCGCTAAAGCCATTAAAGGGTCAGTTCACCTAAAAATGAAAAAATCATCAATTGCTCACCCTGATGTTGTTTCAAACCTTCAAGACTTTAGTTCATCTTCAAAACACAAATGAAATATATTTTAATGAGATTTCTGTCCCTCCATTAACAGTCTACGCAACTACCCCTTTGCCACTTCAAAAGGTTCATAATGAGATCATAAAACAAATCCATCGAGTGGTTTAGTCCAATTTTTTTGAAGAGACTGGATCACTTTATATGATGAACAGATTGAATTTAGGGTTTTATTCACATATAAACATTGACCAGCGAACATAAACAGAAACTCAACCGTACTTGCTTGACGCGCGAGAACAAACCTCATTGGTTGTGTATGTTGATGAATGTTTACATGTGAATAAAAGCTTAAATTAAATCTGTTCATCATATAAAGCGATCAAGTCTCTTCAGAAAATTTGGACTAAACCGCTCAATTCATATGGATTAGTTTTACGATCTCTTTATGAACTTTTCGAAACGTCAAAGTGGTAGCTGCGAAGACTGTCAATGGAGGGACAGAAATCTCCAGATTTGTGTTTTGAAGATGAGTAAAAATCTTACAGGTTTGGAATGACATGAGGGTGAGTAAATGATGACAGAATTTTCATTTTTGGGTGAACTATCCCTTTAACTACAGTCTTTTTTTTTTTTTTTGCTTCAAATCAAAGTTTGTAATGTTATGATTCACCTCGTAGCTGGTTGGTTTGGTTCATGGCTTGGAACGCTTTAATGAAGGCTTTTTTTAAAAATCCCTATGGGAAAAAATGAATGAAAAAATACTTCCAGAACCAATGCTGCTAAAAAAGTGGGCGGGCACTAATGCACTCTATTGGTTGAGTCAGAATTTGACATGTCAGATTAACATTCTAAAAGTGTCACAATGTTGCACTCCTCAGAATTTTGAACTACTTAACCATTAACTTCAGATTTAACGATGAGGTTCTTCCCTCGTGCTTCCATTCATCATCATGACCCGCTTCCCAACATCTAGAGAATCTGAAATTCAGCCAAACTCCATCCCACACTTGGCATATCCTTTCTTTCTGCTCTTTAATTGATTCTGTTGCCCGTTTTTAGCAATAAACGACGACATACTTCACAATTATGACTAAGCTTCCACGACATTCTGGTGGCAACTAAGTTTTATCATAAAGCGCACCACACCATCAGGCATAAGCAGCTACACAGTCATGATTAAATTGAACACTTCAATGCCTCCAGACCAGCTTTCGGCAATGATAAACGACCTGGAAGCAAAGATAACATAGTAGGGGATGTCAGTCTTTCTGACCTGAGATCAGATAGGAAACCCCTCCTGATATGCTTAGTGCAGACACTGAGTGTTTAGACGTGATTGGCAGGCGGATTTTGAGCCAACAAACCAGCCCTGGATCTCACCTAGTGTGACTCGCTGCTGAATATAATTTCTTGGCAGAATGAACAGCTCAGGCCTGATGTGAAAAAACTGCTGCTGCACTACTCTGTTAATTCACTGACCGCTCTATTTGTCATCTGTACTAGTAACAGTCACATTTCTGTGCCTATTGCTATTACAAATAGGTAAACAAAGCCAGAGTGTCAAAAAAGAAATACTATTACCCCATTCAAGAGTTTATACACTGTTAAATAAATGATCTAAATAGGTTTTACAGCCTGATGCAACACAAGAAGTCTTAAGAGAGCTTTTTATTCTCTAGTTCTTTAGAAAAACATTTGCTATAAAAGAACCAAGAAACCAGAACATTGATCTGAAGAACCTATAAAACCTCAAGAATGACTTCATCTTCAAAGAACCAAAGAGCATCTCAAGAACCTTAAACAGCCCAAAATAATTATATTGCTTAAATATATTTACATAATAACACTGTTTATATGCTGATTACAGAATAAGCACAATAAAAATACAATTTTCTATAAGAAAAAGCACACCATTTTGTGACTCTGGCAATGAATGGAATGTGAATAGAATGCATTGAGAACTGTATTGAATTGGAAGACTCAATAAATAAAAAATATGTATTTAAGTAAAAGATAATATAAATACAAATATGCACAATTCATATAATAAACAAATAATATAAATAAAAAAAAATATATATAAATATAAATAAGTAAATATTGTTGATATTATTATTATTATTGATGCTTCTTTAGGAAAACATCTAGTTCTGGTGCTTTAAGGAGCCTAGAAACCAAAACACTGATCTGAAAAACCTTGAATGAAACATCAACAACTTATTTTTATCTCCAAAAAAACAAACAACTAAAGAGCCCCAAACAGCCCACGATGCTTTGCTGCAAAGAACCTTTATACTTAAGTGTGTATTCCAGTATGAAACTACACAACCAAGCCCCTGAGTCTATTTTCAAAATCAAGATATAATAATATCCTGCTAAATTTACCTTGGAGGTTAAAAGAAGAATGGAAGTGATTTCAGAAATGAAGCTTCTGTTGATGGCTCTTTAGGGCACAAGGACTTAAAAATGAAGAGTGAAAGTGGGTCATTGGATGTAAACAGCCCTGTGTGGACTCCAAACGCACATGTAAGTTTTGCTCAGTGGTTTATGTTCGGCCCACTTCCTCCAGAGAAACCAGCTGGGTCCAAGGCTGGCTTTGATTGTGCCCTGGTTCTGTGTTCAGACCCAGTCTCATATGGACATGAGCAGGATATTTCAGGCTTGTGCTTTATAGAGCTTACAGTGTTTTCCATACAAAAAAGATTCAACAAAAAATGACCTTGTACTCATAGTTTCCACCAACATTTTAGGTGTGCTGTTACTTTAAGTGATCAGATTTATAATTTTCACCTGCTGGATGACAAAAACAGATGGAAAAATCCTACAGACGCACATTGAACGAGAAAACAATTATCAACACCCTAGAATGACAGTTTCTTCAAAAAAGTAAAAAAAAAAAAAAAAATCTATCACTAGTCTATATAAAATTGTACAGTATCATGAGACACAAAGTATAAATATATAAATAAAAATCCTAAAGACATGCAGATGCAGTTCAATATTCAGTTATCCTCATGTTGTTTGAATTCTAAGTAAAAAATGCTTAAAAGTATCTGCATAACCACACCGTCTACATGCCAATCTTAGAATAATCACATGCAATAAATGGAATGTAAACAGAATGTAATGAGAACAGCACTGTATGGAAGTTTGTTTCCACCAATAGATAAAAAAAATAAAAAAGGTAATTGCAACTTTTTATCTCACAGTTCTGACTTTTTTCTTGCAATTGCAAGTTTACACCTCACAATTTTTTTGTCAGAAATGCAAGATATAAAGTCGCAATTGCGAGATAAAAAGTCAGAATCGCAAGATATAAAGTCAGAATTGTGAGTTATAAAATCAGAATTGCAAGATACAAACTCGCAATTCTGTGAAAAAAGTCTGTCTTTTTTTCCTCAGAATTGGACTTTATAACTCACAATTGAGAGTTTATATCTCGTAATTCTGAGAAAAGAAGTCAGACTTTACCAGAATAAAAATAGAATTATAGAGAAAAAAGACAACTGCAGCAAACTCGCAATTGCGAGAAAAAAGTCACAATTGCGAGAAAAAAAGACAGAATTGCGGCATAAACTCACAATTTTTCCTCAGAATTAGACTTTATAACTCGCAACTGAGAGTTTATATCTCGTAATTCTGAGAAAAGAAGTCAGACTTTACCAGAATAAAAATAGAATTATAGAGAAAAAAGACAACTGCAGCAAACTCGCAATTGCGAGAAAAAAGTCACAATTGCGAGAAAAAAAGACAGAATTGCGGCATAAACTCACAATTTTTCCTCAGAATTAGACTTTATAACTCGCAACTGAGAGTTTATATCTCGTAATTCTGAGAAAAGAAGTCAGACTTGCAAGATGTAAACTCGCAATTACGAGAATAAAAATCAGAATTATGAGAAAAAAGACAACTGCGGCAAACACGCAATTGCGAGAAAAAAGTCACAATTGCGAGAAAAAAGACAGAATTGTGACATGAACTCACAATTTTTCCTCAGAATTGGACTTTATAACTCGCAACTGAGAGTTTATAACTCACAATTCTGAGAAAATAAGTCAGACTTCTGAGATATAAACTCGCAATTGTCAGAAAAGTCACAATTGTGAGAAAAAAAAAAAATTGAGACATAATCTCACAATTGCAAGAAAAAGTCAGCCTTGCGAGATATAAACTTGCAATTGTGACTTTTTTTCTCAAAAGTCTGACTTTTTCTTGCAATTGTGAGTTTCCCTTTCGAAATGGAACTCGCACTGCGTCCTAGAACGCAAATGAGGGCGTTCCCCATTTTCGTTCTAGGACGCAGTGTCTCGTTCCCTGTTCTCAGGGAATTAGGGTTACAGTCGTAACCCGAGACGTTATGTCTCAATTGACTCAAAATGTATCAATAAAAAAAGACAGAATTGCGACATATAAACTCGCAATTGCAAGAAAAAAAAAGTCAGAACTGTGAGATAAAAAGTCGCAAATATCTATTTTTATCTATATATTTATGCTGATTCTGTGTTCAGACTCACAGACACACATTGAACAAGGAAGATGCACATTCCAGAAGATCAAAGAAACTTGAAGATGGTCTTGCCTTACCTTAGCAATGACCTTTGTATCACAGTTTCATTAAAAAAAGGAAACATCCATATCACCAACAAAAATGCAGCAAGAAAATACCATGCTTTTTGGGTACCATGATAGTCTCTGAAGTATCTCTGAGTGGAGATATCATCACTGTACCATTATACTGCTACAGCACTTCAACGTAAGGTATGTCTGGCCACCAGCGTGCTCTCGTTTCTAATGCAGACAGAAGAGGAGAATCCAGCATCCATCACTTCAGATATTGTATCCTGGAGTGCTGTGTGCTGTGGAGAGCCAGGGGCTTACAAAGTTCATAACCATCTGTTTCAATTACAACACATATGCATCTCATTACGAACACCCTCGCACACATACACACCCACAGCCTGATGTCACTGTCTTCTTTTGGAGCGACACAGTGTGAACAAACGTTTATGGTGGCAGGCATCACTCTGTATTAGACTGCATCAGTGTAATTCCCCGTGATCCACTCTAGTAAGCTCATTTTGATGTATTCCTCCATTCCAGATTCAACATCCGTGACCAAATACGGCTGAAAGCCTCAAAATAAATGCTAACACCCTGTCTGCACTGGAAGTGCTGAAGTCAGTCACCCTAGTCACTGACCGTCTGATGCAAAACTGAATGCAAACATGCAACCAAACATAACTGGTTGATTTCATGCAAACCATAGGTAGGGCTGCACGATTAATCGAAAAATAAAATCGAATTCGTGATATGGCTTAGAGCTGCGATTTAATTACACAAATGAGAAGTGCTTGTTAACAAATGAGTAGCTTTAAGCACCAGTTTGATGCAGTGAGCAGTTCTGAGAAAGAACTAGTCACTGGATTTACCAAACACTGCCAGGTTAACTAGTTATCCATGAGAAGACAGCATATATGCCTTTCCGATGGACAGAAGTTCTGTTTTCACAGTCTACTCACTAGGGTTATCAAAAGTACTGGTACTTCTATACCAAGTCGATACTTAAATTTTAAAAATGTAACAGTCTTTCTGTGGTACTGGTAGTACCAAGCATCAGGTCAATCTGGTATCCGTTGATAGGCATTGCTTTCAAACGCCCCTGTCTGTATTTGTGTGAGCGATCTGTGAAGAGCATCAAAGGTTTCTATTTACAACGTGTTTTTGCAGCATTGAGCATTTGTAGTCAATCACAAGACATATTTGTTGAGCGTGTGAACGTAATGGCCACTCAGAGGTGTTTAAGTTAGGCAGAATCTCCTTAATATGCCAGATTTTGTTCAGTGCGAGCTCTGCACGCTCGCAAATCATTTTGTTATAATCATGAAAATTATGTAAATAAGATATTCACAGTGCAGTATAGGCAGATTTTTAGATTATAATGGGAGTTTTTACTTGAGCTGCGGCTGAACTGAAGTGATAGCAGCTTCACTGATTATAAAGGCAGCGCTCTTTGATCGCTTTCTGATATAATCCATTCATTATTTGAATAAAAGTGTTATTTTTCATGCTGCCAAGTACACACTGCAAAGTTTGGGAGTGACAACTATATTAAAATGAGGGACTGAATCTGAAATCGTGATGTTTGACAATGAGCGAACAAAACAAATCTGATATGTCAAAATAGATCTGTTCATTAAGTCTTAAAGTATAAGTACAATAGACCGGTCACTTGTTCTGTTACCTGTAATGTGTTTCTTTGATTTTCATTTGATTACTGACTTTTTATTTGATTTTTTTAATGCAGTGTTTACTAACAATTTGAAGTCTACATGCTAATGTTTTAATGTATTATTTAATCTTTAAATTATAATCATTAGCATTAAAATTAACTAATATTTTTAATTTTCAAGTAAAATTGTAAAAAATTAAAACAAAATAGTTACAAATGGGAATGTAAAAACTATATGTTGTAGTTTCCATTCACCACTATTAAGTTTAACTATTTATGACAATTTCCATTTCTGAGAACCCTGGAAATGTGAAAATGGTCCATTGTGGTTTATATAAATCCACCCCTAAATGACGCTAAAAACAAATTGGTCGCTTCACTTGTAAGTCAGAAAGACTCCTGCCTCAATAACATCAGATACAAGTGCAATGTGATAAAGCGACACATAATAAAAGCTCTTGCCCCTGGTGCCCCACATAACTGTATTAAACATCAAATAAGTTCTGATGTTTCAATCAGCCGTAAGATCATGACTAGACTTCAGCAATAAAATCCACTAGTAAATGTCTTGATACAGAATAGCATAACAATTTTACACATGTTACAACCTTCAACATTTCTAAATATCTACTACACCTAAGCTGGTTTGCAGGTTAAAGCAGATTGGTTAGCAAGTCTCACATCCTGACCACCTAAAAACTACCCAAAACCCCAATATAACCGGCAAACCGGACCAAACTGACCAGGAAACCATCCTAGGCTGTTTAAGATTGTTTTCCCATAATCTATTTCTGACAATGAGAAAATGCAGTAGCTATACAGCTACTGCAGCGTAACTTACGTCAGCTACGTCAACTATGC
This sequence comes from Ctenopharyngodon idella, assembly GCF_019924925.1. Taxonomy (NCBI): domain Eukaryota; kingdom Metazoa; phylum Chordata; class Actinopteri; order Cypriniformes; family Xenocyprididae; genus Ctenopharyngodon; species Ctenopharyngodon idella. Next base: position 46,980,203 of record NC_067229.1, on the reverse strand, counting down.
ATTAACAGCTCAGTTGATTATAAAGGGCGCGATCGACTTTTGTGACGTCACAACGAGCATGCGCATTAATAACAAATTAGGCTATAAAGTTTTTATAATTATTGCAAATATTTAATAGGCTATTAATGCTTTAATATTAAAATATTCTAAATAACATAATATTATCAAATAATATGAAACTATTATGAATAAGTTAGTCATAAATCCACCATATGACATGAGCGCATAAAACACAATGCGGCGCCTCCGATACACGCTCATTTACATACATGACAGAGATTTCAAAAGACAAAACTGCTCATTTTTGAGACTATATGAAATACAATCACACAACAGATATTCCATATATATATATATATATAAACTCGATCAAACTCATTCGATGCGTAAAACACCGTCACATAATCTGTTGAATTAATGAATCAATTACCCTCTCAGACTGGCACATTCTATATAATACATCATCCAAACGATGTAATAAACTACATGAACTAATATCATAAATCAACATCAGATGAATTAGTAGTTTAATATCAGGTTGGCGCAAAGCAAAGTTCCTCCTCAACTTACAGCCGTTATTCCAGTCAGCGCAAACGAGCCTCTCGCGCGCATACAAATCCGACAGAAAAGTCATTTTTAACCTCAGATTACCTGTAAATAATATGAATAATGAGATACTCACCTTTACTAATGGAGCCTGTGATGAAGTAAAAGATAAGATAGAGCGGTAAAATCATTCCAATAGTGTGTGAGCCCCGCAGATCCATGATGCGCGACTGATGCTGGAATGAGACTGACTGACTCTCCTCAGCGCGAGTCTCTGAGTGAGCGAGCGCGCGCGATAGAGAGTGTGTGTGTGCGTGTGTGTGCGCGCGCTTTCTCTGCTCTCAGTGGCTCTTTCACGCCATCCTGCTGCCGAAAACATCTGAATACAGTCTGCATGAAACACACACACGCGCAGACACACACACACAGCGCTGTTTGAAGCTGTTGCCCCTTTAAATTAATGTCATCAGGTTATAAGAAAAATCAGCAATGCTGTCAGACATCACTTTATATTCAAAATAATTGCACCATTCAGAACTCACAATGACTTTGAAATTCAAATTCACATTTCAATTAAATTGAGTTATAGCAAACAGGATGCAGAATTGCATTGCATTATATATATATATATATATATATATATATATATATATATATATTCAGACACCTTTTAACATTTCATTCATTAATCCCGTTTATTCACTATAGTTACAAAAAATGGTAATAAAATATGAAAAGATCTCAGAGTTAAACTGTGTCAGAAAAAAAAAACTTAATTATGGTCAGTGTCTGAATAATTTTTGGTCCCAAATTTCTATCAGTTTTACTGGTAGTCCACTGTATTTAGTATTTTTGGGTATAATATGTCACAGTTTACTTTATTTTGCTATCCTCACTAACATAAATGAACTATAGTGTCCTGCACCCACTAGTGAAGAGATTTTAAAAATTATATCTAGTGTCTGAATAATTTTTGGTTTGACTGTATATATGTGTGTGTGTATATATATATATATATGTGTGTGTGTGTGTGTGTGTGTGTGTGTGTGTGTGTGTGTTTGTGGATTTAAATGCAAAGAAAACCAACTGCTAAAAGTGTAGTTTTAATTAACTTTATTTCCAGTACTTCATAGTAGATATAGTCAAATAGTCTTGTGTCACATCAATTAAACTCACTTTCATTTTCAATATAAAGCCTCATTAATTATGACAAAACCATCAATTATTCTTCACCAGCATGCGAGTATGCAAACGTTAAATCAGTGGTGTGAATCACCATGCCAAGTTAACTCAGTTGACCGTACCGTACCTGCTTGAATAGTCTGATGCAGATGATCATTCATATGAGGCATGAATTTGTTCCATTTGTGATAACAGAGAACAGTTGTGGAGTTAATCAACATCAGAACTCAGCTTCTGCTGCTGCTGTGAATGAGGTGAAGCGTCTCATCAGCCGCAGTACATCTGTGTGTGAGAGAGAAACACTTCCACACACACACACACACACACACATAGAGGGTACAATTTATTACAATTTTAGGGAATCAAACACACAAAAAAAGTTTCCTGGGCAACACAAAAGAGAAATCTTGAATTATGCAGCTCCTTTCCATACAACAACAGTTCAGTGACCACATCTGTCAAGCTCCGAAAAAAGGAGAAAAAATACCATGAAAGTATATAACAGTAGCCTGTATGACTCATGCAGTATATTACAAGTCTTCTGAAGTCTTCATGTGGTGCCAAAAAGAAATGTAAATGTTACTCGCTGGAAACATTCCCCTCCTCCAAAGCTCTGAAAACGTCATTGTTCATACATGTTTCATATCCAAATGACAGCCACAGTTGTTGTATGAGTTCATAAATTAAACCAGTAACTGTGCATGTCAAATGTTCTACATTGCAGGTAAAATGTGTTTGATGTCAAGCAAATTAATTCAGATTTAAACCTATATCATGGTGAATTGTGAGTGCATTTATGTTCTGCTAAAAACTAATACTGAACTACATACAGAACTTGTGAACTAGAGACTGTTACATGCACTCAAAATAAAATCATTTTATTCACCTGAATTATTCAGATCTTCACAAAGGTTTAGACAAACAGAACCCTGTTGCTGGAATAAAAGCTTTTAGCCAGACGGTTAAAGGGAAAACATTGTTTGAGGGGTCATGAGTCACAGGTGAGGTGAATATCATTGATTATCTCCTAACAAGGACACATATTAAGATCTGGGTAGATTAGATGGTAAGAAAACAATCAGTTCTCATAGGGCTGCATCCAGAAGCTGAAAAATTCTGCCTTCAGAGGACACATTCCAAGGTAGGAAGGCATCAAGGCACGTCCAAATCCAATGTTAGCTACACTTCCTGTCTCCGGAGATACCTTCATCTGATCGATTTTTGAAGGCAGCATAGAGGCATCCTTCGCTGCTTTTGATATCCCACAATACTATGCGTTCCATTCAGTGACAGCTAAGCTAGAAAAAGAAAGACGGTGTCTGAAAGTTGCATTTTCTGGTCAGTCTGTGTGTAAATGCACATTTTGACCAACGTTTTCCACTTCTTCTAGTGAGAAATTACTACTGTAGTAATTAAATATTTGTTTAGTTCTCACTAAACCTCGCTCTATTTTCCTGTAGATCATTAAACTATTACGCTGCCTCAGAAGTCAGTGTCCGAAATCTGTTTCGTGAGGTACACTGCCTGCAGAGTCATTGCCTATAAGGCAGCGAGGTAACAAGTTAGCTGCCTAAGTTTTCGGATGCAGCCTACATGTTGGTTGCAGGAGAAATGGGCTGGAATAAAGATCTGAGCAACTTTGACAAGGGCAAATTGTTATGGCAAGGCAACTGGGTCAGAGTATCTCTGTAACGGCAAGGCTTGTTTGTTGCTCCCAGTCAGCAGTGGTGAGAATTTACGAACAGTGGTCTGAGGAGGGACAAACCACAAACCGGTGACAGGGTTTTGGGCACCCAAGGCTCATCGATGCACAAGGACAACGAAGGCTATCCCGTCTGGTCCGAGTCAACAGTCGAAGTTCTACTGTGGCACAAAGGTCACTCTGCTGCGTATGGGGCTGCGTAGCTGCAGACCAATCAGAGTGCTTATGATGACCCCTGTCCACCATTGAAAGTGCCTACAATGGGCACTCAAGTGATGGAACTGGACCTTGGAGTATTGGAAGAAGGTCGCCTGCTCCGATGAGTCCCATTTTCTTTTACATCATGTGGACGGCCGTGTTCGTGTGTGCCGTTTACCTGGGGAAGTGATGCACTGTGAGATGACGACACGCCGGTGGAGGGAGTGTGAAGATCTGATGTTCTGCTGGAAAACGTCAATTTGACATGTGCCACCTACCTAGGGTTGGGTATTGTTTGAATTTTAGAAATTCTGATTCCAATTCCGATTCTGCTCATCGATTCCGATTCTTATCATTTCTGAGTTTTGATTACAAAATGGTAAAAGAAAAAAAGAAAAAATGAAGCCAAACATTTAGATAACAAACAAATTTATTCTATATCTTGCAAAACGTTCTGTTGCAGCTGAATGCCATGAACTAATATCAGCAGCCTGAAGAACAACTAATAAACTAGACTGACTAATATAAATTTCAAACATTATTAAAGACAAATATACAGTCAGTAATACAATAAGAACAAATGAACAAATCAAGTTCATAAGCTCTGAAGTTCAGAAATTGAAATCAAATGTAAAATAGAAAAGCATTTTTTTTTTATAAATTAAATTGATTCCTTATTAAAGTAACGAAAGTTATTCAGTCAGTGAGTGATTTTCTTTTTCTCTTTTTCTTTTGTTCTTTAACAGTAATGACACAGACGGCAGCAGGTTTTTTAGGCTGCTGTCACTTTGAGACCTAATGCACGAATCCAATATATTGCTACACATCTGTTTTTTTTTTCTCAACTGTTACGTTCACTTAAGACATAACCGAGTGTGTTTACAAGGATATTTTGACATAATTTTGTGTGTATTTGTCCGTTTAAATGCAAAAAGACGCAAAAGAAAACACAGTTCAGTATTCTGGATGTGCCCAGCACAGAAAACAGTGTGAGCACCGAACCGAGTTCTCTTTCACGTCTTCTTGCGCTTGAAAACCACATTAAAATGAGCACACAGGATTGTTAATGTTAATTTTATAACAAGTATCCGATTCCAGAATTGGAATCAATTTTCGATTCCCAACCCTACACCTACCTAAACATTGCTGCAGACCAGGTACACACCTTATGACAGAGCTGTTTCCGGGTGGAAGTGGCCTCTTTCAGCAGGATAATGCACGCTGCAACACTGCACACAATGATCAGGAATGGTTTGAGGAACATGATGAAGAGTTCAAGGTGTTGCACTGGCCTCCAAATTCCCCAGATCTCAATCCAATTGAGCATCTGCGGGATGTGCTGGACAAACAAGTTCAATCCACGGTGGCTCAACCTCATAACCTACAGGACTTTAAAGGATCTGCTGCTAATGTCTTGGTGCCAGATACCACAACACACCTTCAGGGCTCTTACTGAGTCCATGTCTCTGCAGGTCGCCATTGTTTTGGCAGCACGTGGAGGATCAACAGCATATTAGGAAGGTGGTCATAATGATTTGGCTCATCGGTACATATAATAATATAATAGATTTTTTTTTTTTGCATAGAGCAATAAGGATTATTTTCATTGCTAAAAAAGATTTTACTCTCATTACAATAATGAGAACTTCTCAATTTTGAGGTGAAATATGACCCAAATGGGACTTTATGTCTTCAGCTTCCAACAAGGAAAACATAATCAAAGAATTGGAGGCTAATTGTTGAACAGCAGCTGGGAAACATAAACCCTGTTTTACTGGCTCCATTCAGGTGTCTGATGTCATGCTCACATGAGCATCACAGTCGAGCGCACCGCTGACAGACTTCTCTCACTGCAACCATTGGACTATTAAATAGATATATCACATGTCCTCACAGGTATAAAGCCTAATAAACAATACTGAGGAGGTCGAGCGGCAGAGAGCGGTAACATGAGTGTCAAAGGCCAGCGCTCTTTTCTTCTAAGGAGAACCGTCCGTCAGGTTAACTATCATGGACGAATAACCTTGGGTTACATGAGCGCTGCAGCTCCCCTTCAGCTTTATTACAACATGGATTTGTGCAAAACTAAGTCCAAATACTGTATCAAATAACATCAGTAAACAGTTATAATATACATGCATGTGTGTATATATATATATATATATATATATATATATATATATATATAACCCTTGTGTTGACATCACGTCCAGATAAACCTCCTCCTCCACCACCACACATTCTTCTCTCTGATTGACATGCGGCAGACGCCACCTGACCAGCGATGAGAAAGTAAATCACTTATTGTCTCTCAGGAGGAACGTACCAGCCAAGACCTCTCAACAAAACCTCAGAGGAACTCCACACCAGAGTGTGTGTGTGCTGTTACTCTGAAGAAACACAAACAGAATCTAATGACAGAGTTATTTGAACAAAAGACCCTCAAATACCCGTGTGCTTGTGAATCCAGAAGAGGATGGGGAGAAAATAGATGTTTTGTTTTGAATACTGTGACTTTTGGACAGATCTGTGTGTGTGTGTGTGTGTGTGTGTGTGTGTGTGTGTGTGTGTGTGTGTGTGTGTGTGTGTGTGTGTGTTCCATGGATCTTTTGAATGCAAGTGTTTCCTAATACACAACATCCTGAAGAACACATACTTGTGCTCTATTTTAAGAGCGCCCTTAAATCTCAAAATAAAAATATCTATATATTAGTGTTGTTATTAAATTAACACTAGCAGCAGTTACTGTTTCTGTGGCACAAAAGTAGCTGTTAATCTCTAGGTAGCACATTTAGTTCTAATTAGAAACAAAAAAAGTTTTTGCACCATAATGTACTGTCAAGACAAAAAAAGCCCCATAAAAATTGTCCAAATGAGTCATGCACGCACTATATTCCAAGTCTTCTGAAGTTGTACAACAGGTTTATGGAAGGAACAGACCCAACTTAAGTCATTATTCACTGACAACAATGCATGTTTCAACTCTGAAGTTGCACAAGCAAATTAGATTTGAGCTACAATAGAGAAGATTACCAGCGAATAACTTAAATTTGGATCTATTTCTCACACAAGGCATCATATGAAATTGTAATATAGCACACGCATCGTATGGACTCTTTTTATGGTGCATTTCTTCGACATTAGATTAACAGCATGTTGGAAATTCTCCTTTTGTGTTAAATGCAAGAAAGAAAGTATTTAAAATGTACATTATTATCGTTAACTATAACTAAAACTACTAAAACATTCTGTTAATAAAGCTGAAATAAAGTTAAATATATATAGTTGAAAATCTAACTAAAAAATTAGAAATGTTGCCTTGAAAATAAATGGAAGTTGCAGCACTAAAATTATTAACTGGAAATAAATAAAACTAAAGCTATAAATGAAATTAAATAAAAATAAATTAAATTTAAATAGCAATGTTTAAAAAACTAGTGCTGTCAAATCGATTAATCGCATCTAACACAAAAGTTTGTGTGTGTGTATGTATGTATGTATATTATACATACATACATACTATACTATACATTATATATAAACTTTTATGTTAGATGTGATTAATCACAATTAAAAAAAAAAAAAGCACAAAATAAAAGCACATAACAAAATTACTAAAAATTAAACTAAAATTAACATGAAAACTAAAAATATATAAATGAAAGCCAATTCAAAATATTAATAAAACTAAAAATAACTGTATGTGTATGTGACCCTGGACCACAAAACCAGTCATAAGGGCCATTTTTTTGAAATTGAGATTTCTACAACTTCTGAAAGCTGAATAAATAAGCTTTCCATTGATGTATGGTTTGTTAGGATATGACAATATTTGTAAAATAACATCTGGAATCTGAGGGTGCAAAAAAAAAAAAAAAAAAATTGAGAAAATCGCCTTTAAAGTTGTCCAAATGAAGCCCTTAGCAATGCATATCTACTCACAAAAATACATTTTTGATCCTAATGATTTTTGGCATAAAAGAAAAATCGATAGTTTTGACCCATACAATGTATTGTTGGCTACTGCTACAAATATTCCTGTGTGACTTATGACTAGTTTTGTGGTCCAGGGTCACATATATATATAAATAACTATAAACTGAAACCCTAACCCTAACATTTAAAACCATCTATGTTCTGGTGCATTGAAACACTGATCTGAAGAACCCAAAATGAGACATCACAACAAGTGCTTTTCTCTAAACCTAAACAACTTGCATTTTTAAGACTGTAAACACATTTCCACCATAATCTTCTTCTGTACTTATTAAGCAGCATTTGTGCATCTCACGTGTGCATGAATGAACATGTAGATTCAGAGTCAGAGGGAATGAAGTTTCACAGGAGTGAGTTTTGTTCTTCTGACTCCCCGTTGAGCTCAGCGACTCGGATCACAGTTGTGCTTCTTTTTTCCAATGGCTATTTCGGCTATTTCCCATGGTAACGCCCTATCCTACAACAACAGCGATGCTGAAAGGGGCTCTTAAAAGAGTAACGTGACACGAATGTAGATCAATGCGGCCCCAGAAGACGAGCTTCAGTCCAGAGCTGAACTTCCTCCAGAAAAGCCCAGCGCTCCTTTGAAAACCAAAATTAGACTGTTACCGATGCTGCCACACTCTAAATCAGCCACAACCGCCTGAATACCGACACCAACACACGCGGAGAACCACACAAAACAAACCCACCAACACTTTCAATGGCCTCTGAGAGCACACGTCCCCGAAAATACATATTTATGTTCCCAAATATCCTGTGAACTCTGTTTTGTATGCTTTACAGTAATCAAACTCATTTGCATTTCACACACTCTTGTGAGCACAAGATCCCGCCGTCGCATGTAAATAATTTATGCAAACATTAATACAGGATTATCAGATAGGCTAATGCTCCAGTGTGTTTTGATTTTCACGGGAACAAGTTGATGCGACATCAATCTGCAACAATGATGCGGCACGGCTCGATTCTTAATCCTTCCTGTGTTCATGCATATTCCAAGCACGAACAATTATTTATATATTAGCAAAGGAATAAGCAAAATTCACAAATGAGTGTGTGCGATTGAAGGCTCAAGGACGATTTAAAAACAGAACATGATCGTGTGTGAACTGAACGCAAAGTGTTGAAGGTAATGAGTGTTAATTAGATTAATTTTCTGGAAGTCATGATGCTACTTTTTGAATTTACACCATGACGCCTGAATAACTTTTTCTAGATATCATATTAACAAATTTAACTGTAGCTATTCAACACAAGTATTTATGTAAAATTTACTGACAAATTCATCTGAAAATCTCCCACGTCTTACCAACTAAATGAAGAAAATGACATGTATAAAGTCTACAAACACACTTTTTAAAATGCAAAACTAACATAAAAAGACATTTTTTGCAGTTATTTTTGTCATGTACTTTGTATCTTAATTAATGCTTAAATTAATCAATAAATCAAAATTGACTCAATTTACTTTCTTAATTCATGTTCCTGGTCTTATTGTACATAATTAATCACAAAATGCTTGAATTCCAGAACTAAAAACTTTTAATTTTTAATGATAACTTACACTGTAAAAAGTAATATGCTATATCTACTAAATTGTAGCAACAGATTACAAGCAATATTATTAATTAAATTCATCATATAAGAATTGAGTTAGAATTAATCAAATTAATTCCTTAAAAGTCAACCATTTAAAATGTGTAAAATTAGCAAACACCATTACAAAAACCACAAACTGACATAAAAAGCAAAGAGTCAAACTGCCCAACTAAATAAAACACTGATCACCATAATAGTGACCAAACATTTTCAATAAAATCAACATGACAGAAGAACACAATTCTACCTCAGTTCTTTTCTTACCAGTTCTTACCAGTGCAGTATCAATTTTTGGACATACAAATAAGAGTTATACATCATTCAAAACTGTGAAATGTCTTCTTTTATTTGTGTACACTCACAGTAAAAACAAAATGTTGTGCTTTTTGCAAAATAAAGAAAACTAACATGATACTTGTTAGAAAATGAACTGTAATTAAGTGAATACTTATCACACAAACATGAGACATATGTCTAACGTTGAAATGTCACATTTTAAATAATGTAAGTCAAATCAAAAACAAATATTCTCTGTTTATGTAATCTGTTTCAAAAGAGAGAGATGTCAGTCGTTCGCTAATGCGGCCAGGCACATGGAGAGCGCACACTATTCAAAGACAAATTCTGAGGCGATAGTCAGATTCATGTACATTGTTTTGAGACGCATTGAGGAATAATTCTGGAAGAATTTACCTCAGAGGAAGAGGGTGATGTTATGTTTAATTTCAAGGACTATTGTTTAAAATGACTATATGTCTGGCTTAAAATGAACCCAAAATTAAAAATCAGACACATAATTACTAGAGACAACAATAATAATCAAAAGGTTAACATTTATCAATAAGCAATTTAATAAATGTTTATCGTTTAATTATTATTCATTAAACTTATTTATAAATGTTAATTTATTAAACATATTAATAAATGTTAATTTCCAACATACTTTGGTTCATTTTTAACAAGCAATAGTCATTTTCAAACAATAGTTGAGTTAAATAAAACTACCCAGCAGGTTGGGAATACATTTAACCCAATCGCTGGGTTTGTCCATTTTCAACCCAACTTGGGTTGTGTTTAACCCAGCATTTTTTAGTGTACGCTCTCAAATATTCTCCATGGTTTTTAATTCAATTATGCTGTTCGCAATGCTTCATGGGATTGTAGTTCTTTCTATCACTATGGCTGTTAACAGTCTTGTACCTTTGCATTTTTGTCCGATTGTCAAATTCTTTTTTGCTTCAAATCAAAGTTAGTAATGTTATGATTCACATTGTAGCTGGTTGGCTTGGTTCATGGCTTATACATTTTTTTTTGAAATTCTTATGGGGAAAAATGAATGGAAAAAAAAAAAAAAAAACTACACAGCTGAAAACGTAGGCGGATAACTTACTCTGCCTCTAAAACGACTGACATCATCAATCCCGCTTATTTTCATTCGCCTGACAAACAGAGAGAGTTTTTACCATCTAATTATGGATAAAATCAGTTCATATATGATGAATATCCTGTTTTGACTCAGAAATATGTCACATTATGGAAGAACAACAGGACACGGATGCAATTTCATGCTGATTTTAAAAAGCAACGTTTTTAAAGAAATAGTTTAAAAATGAATCTGTTTCTAGTCAAGCAATGCGACAAAGGGCAGCTCAGCCTGAAATGTCGTTCTCGACTTTCTCAGTGTTTTATGCCTTAGTTTAGATTAACAGGTTTTAATTTAAAGCCCTTCATCACCTTCAGTCATTTATACCTGTCGGCATCACTGCCCTGCTGTCATACATCACAATCACATTTAGCAGAAAAATACTTTGCTTACATTACCCTTTACTCAGGAATAAATTACATCCTAATCAATGGTTTGCCGTGGGCTTTTCCAAGAGATCTGCCACGCACACAAGCCCATGACTGGATCAATCTGGCTTTGCTTGCTTTCAGATCCTAATGGAAGAAGGTCTGTGTTATTCACCACTGTTGTTGTCAAAATGCATGTTGTCATGTTTTCCAGCAGTTCGTTTTGGTGTTTTTATGTTCCGTGCGGCACGCAGGGCAGCTGCTGTTTGCTCTTTGGAAAACTTACAGTTCTGTGAGGAAAGGGCTAAAGATCAAGGTATTTCTTTTTTTTTTTTTTTTCAATACAGAAAGTAATTCATCCTTTGAGAATGGGGGGCATTTCATAGGCCGCACTGTAAATTAGACAGCGTCTGAATGGAGGTCACTCGGTGGACGCGACACTCGAGTCTGGAAAGCCGCTGAACGCACGGAGCGTAAATTTGTGGCCTAACTGCATGTTGCTTTTAAAGACCAAATAAATTCATGGTCCACAATTCACAAAGCACAGCAGAAGAACATAAAACCAGGAAGGCTTCGGTGTACTAATTTATGACAGTCCTTTACCATTCAAGGAGCGATCTGGAGATATTATTTACCTGGGCCGTTCAGAACACAAAAGAGATGACATTTAGTGTAGATTCAAAAAGCAGAAATTTATAACAGAAAAAACCCAACACAACATGATTTAAATAATAATTACCTAAGTACTGAATTTTGAAGAGATCTGTCGTTTCAAACCTTCTATTTTCAAAACTCCGTTGGAACACTCCAAGGTCACATTCCAACTGGATTAGCATAGAATCAAATGGAATATAAACCACCTGAAAAACACAAATCTAAAACATGAATGAAAACAAAATGAGAGGCTCTGCATATTACACCAATTAATCTGACAGACATGGCACGAAATGAAAATCACAAACAAATCACACGGCAACTGCATTCACAACACGCTTCCCTCCAGACAGGCCTGTCAACATTCAAACCATGAACTATTTCCTCCAGGTATCAGACAGTACCAGAACAGATCAGAGCGAAGAGGCAAAAATGTGTTACCGTTGAGCTCTTCGCTGGTTCAAAAGGTTCTTAAAGACCAAAGAACACGATCAAGCATCCAACCACTATGTGACATATTTCATACTATAAATTTTGGAAGCCCATTTTCAGCCACATAAGAAAAACAACATGCTTTGTTAAATCATAATTGTGACATAAAATGTCAAAGATGGCATAAAAATTCATAATTATGAGATAGTATGTCATAAATATGACTTACATCAATCGTGACTTTTTATCTCGATCATTTTGAGTTTTTATCTTATATGACTTTTTAATCTCATTTTTACTCATATTTATGATGTAGTGTCATAATTTCAACTTTTTATCTCATGTCTTTAATATATCTCATACATATGATGTAATATGTCCTTCAAATGAGACGTTAAACCGAGGTCCTGACACGCTGTGGTCGTTACAAATCCACCAGGTGGATGCTGAACATTGATGGTGGTTGAAGAGATTCCTGCCTCCATGTAATGCTTTGAGTGCCGAGAAAAGCTCTATATAAATGTAACAAATTATTATTAATAATTCATAATTTTGAATAAGTCATAACTATGATATAAAAAGTCAAAATTGTCATACTAATTCATAATTATGAGACAAAAAGTCAATAGTGCCATACTAAGTCATAATTGTGAGATAAAAAGTCATTATTATAACATTTTGGCCCGGTTTCACAGACGGGGTTTAGATTAAGCCAGGATTAGGCTTTAGTTCAATTAGGGCATTTAAGTAGCTTTTATAAATGTGCCTTAGAAAAAACATTACTGGTGTGCATCTTGATTAAATTATCACTTTTGAACTCATTTTGACTAATTAAATTATTTGAAAAAATTTGAAATTATGATTTAGTGTCATAATTTCAATCTTTTATCTCATTATGTCTTTAATATTAATTTAAAACTTTTATCTCATAATTATGACATAGTATGTCAATTTTGAATAAGTCATAACTATAAGATTAAAAAGTCGACATAGTCATAATTATGAGATAAAAAGTCAAAAATTAGATAAAAAGTCAAATATGACTTAAAAGGTCATAATTGAGATAAAAATCTAAATTATGTCAAAAAATATATGCCATAATTTTGACTTAGTATGTCATAATTTAGATTTTTTTTATCTCATAATTATGACCTTTCAAGTCATATTTGACCTTTTATCTCATAATTATGACTTAGTATGTCGACTTTTTAATCTCATAGTTATGACATTCAAAATTATGATATACTAAGTCATAATTATGAGATAAAAGGTTTAAATTAACACTGAGATAAAAGACATAATGAGATAAAAAAAAGTTGAAATTTTGACACAAAATCATAATTATGAGTCAAAATGAGTTTAAAAAGTCATAAAAAAACTCATTTTGACTCAATTATGATTTAGCATCACAATTTCAACTTTTTATCTCATTATGTCTTTAGTGTTTATTTATACCTTTTATCTCATAATTATGACATGGTACGTCATAACTATGAGATTAAAAAGTCAAAATACTAATTCAGAATCATGAGACAAAAAGTCATGTCATAGTCAATTATTAGATAAAAAGTAAAAAATGAGATAAAAAGTCAAATATGACTTAAAATGTCGAATTATGAGATAAAACTCTAAATTATGACATTAAAAAAATATATGCCATAATTTTGACTTAGTATGTCATCATTTAGATTTGTTTTATCTCATAATTCTGAATTAGTATGTCCAATTTTTAATCTCATAGTTATGACATTCAAAGTTATGACATACTACATCATAATTAGGAGATAAAACCGTTTAAATTAACACTAAAAAAATAATGAGATAAAAAATTGAAATTACGACACTACCTCATTATTGTGTGTCAAAGTAGGTTTAAAAAGTCATAATTATGGCTTTTTTTTTTAGTTTTTATGCGGTAATTTTGACTTTTTATGTCAAAAAATTATAGGCTCCACAAAGTATTCAGATATTTTTAATTGTGACTTAAGAGTTCAAATACGTTTTGAGGAAGTTTTAAGGTGTAGATTAGAAGATCTTTGACCCGGTTTCTGTCTGTATGTACAGTCAGTACAGTCTGTCTCTCTGTAATTAAGATGCAGCTGGATTTGTTCTGTGCATTGAGAGCAGAAGTTGCCCAGCTGCTCGGTGAGGAAATGGTAAAGGACACAGGTGTCTGAAACTAATGTGAGTGGCATTTAAACTTCAGCGTGAAGAGGGATCTGCCTCGCCGCGCTGTATAAATGTCAGCCAAGTACGCGCTTTATGAGAAAATGCAACGTGTCTACGCGCTGTAATTTTCCCAGCACAAATAATCCTGCAATACCTCCACAAAAGCCATTAGAGCGAAGCATTGGGAATTATTTCAAACCCTCGGCTCTTTTAGCTTTAGACCCTGTCTGACAACTCAAGACATGACGTGGGGTCAGTGCGTCCGCTGCGGTGGGAGGATGCAGCTAACATAGCATTTTACATGAATTATATGAAGAAAAAAACTAAATTAGGTGTTGTATTTGCCCTTTAAAGACATGCAACTGATATGCATGAAAAATATAAATATACAAGAAAAGTGCATAATAAATATTATTATAAAATGGATATTTCCTGCTGTGCCTCAGGAGTTTCTGGACCCCCTGGGTAACTTCTCTGCCGAGTTTCTCCCTCAGTGGGGGAGTTCAGAGAACTGAAATTCTCCATCATATATGGGGGTCAATTATGGGGGGGTGGGGGGGAATCAAATTTTGCCATGGTGACCCCCTGTCTGACCAGGGCCCTTAGAATCATCATAATCACATAATTTACATAATGTCAATAAAATGTCATTATGTAAATGTGCATGCTTCATATTTTTTAAAACCGGAGGTGGTGCTGTATTGTACATATAGTTACTATCTGATGAGATCCTTTAGCTGTGACTATTCACAATGTATTGCAGTCTCTCACACCTTATTGCTTAATTAAACCATATTACCACAAACAATCTCCTGAAATCATGATTCACTGCTGAAAGGAGGTGGGATGTTATCAGTAGAAGAATGGCTTTATCTGTCTAATCATAATTAGCTGAGAATTAGTTTGTTTTGCTGACATCTTCACTTCAGATTTAGAGATAAACGCCTGTGGAGATTATATCTAATGATGGCAATGAGGGCAGCGGAATTACAGGATACATTCGTCAAGATGCAAAGAACATTTCAGGAGGTTATCATCATCTGATTATGTTCAGAATAAAAAATTACTTGTACTATTTCTCCAGGATGTATATTGTGGATTTTCTAAATTCATGGCAAGCTAAATTTGGTAAAATGTTAAAGGGTTAGTTCACCCAAAAATGAAAATTCTGTCATTAATTACTAACCCTCATGTCGTTCCACACCCATAAGACCTTCGTTCATCTTTGGAGCACAAATTAAGATATTTTTGATAAAATCCGTTGGCTCAGTGAGATCATTGACAGTAAGATAATTCACACTTTCAATGCCCAGAAAGCTACTAAAGACATATTTAAAACAGTTCATGTGACTACAGTGGTTCAACCTTAATGTTATGAAGCGACGAGAATACTTTTTGTGCGCCAAAAAAACTAAATAACGACATTATTCAACAATATCTAGTGATGGGCGATTTCAAAACACTGCTTCATGAAGCTTTGAAGCTTTACGAATCTTTTGTTTCAATCAGTGGATCGGAGCATGAATCAAACTGCCAAAGTCACGTGATTTCAGTAAACGAGGCTTCGTCACATCATAAGTGTTTCAAAACGTTTCGAAATTTCAATAGTTCACGTGACTTTGGCAGTTTGATACATGCTCCGAACCACTGATGCGAAACAAAAGATTCGTAAAGCTAAACACTTTACGATAAGGTCCATTAGGTAACATTAGCTAATGCATTAACTAACAGTGAGCAATTTGTTATTTATGAATCTTTTTTAACATTAGTTTATAAAAATACAGCTGTTGTTAGGCCATGTCAGCACTGGGCCATTCAAAAATATGAACAGATACAGAAGTATTTTTCATTGTTAGTTCATGTTAACAAATGAATGAATATTGAATATTGAAAAATGAATATTGAATGAATAATATTGAATGAATAAGGAAGTATTACCCATATTTTTATACTGTAAATAGTATGCTAGATAGTATATCTCATTCTGAATACAGTCAATTTGATCTAAACACAGTTTTTACAAATCAAATGTCATTGAAAGCTTTTAGTTAGGTTTTTTTTTTTTTTTTTTTGCATAAATTAAGACATCAATGAATGTTTATTGAAAAGAATATCAGAGGATTTCCGAGGCGCTTTTGGACCCAAAACACACACATAATCTGAGAAAGTAACAGACATCACAGCAGGAGAATGATGGACTCAAAAACAGCTTTGGACTGAACTCAATAACTGCAGCTTGACAGAGCTTAACGCAAGAGAAAAATGGCACTGGATCATTGCACTGGTCATTCATCAACGTCAGCAGACCGGTCAGATGAGGGCCAGACCTGTAGCTACTGTCAGCCGTCCCGTACACAGCTAGTGCATGCTGGGAAAAGCTGTTACCTTTATGTGCACTGCAGAGAACAAGCTGTGGATTTCTTCCTTCAGATGGATTTATGCACTTAAAACAATGAAGCTCAATCTTCTGAGGCCTTGGAGTGGATTTTGATGTAAAGTTTGGAGTTTTTTGGCTATTGCATTGTTAACAAAGTTATAAATGCACTCGCACACATGCCTCAAACTCAACGCTGAAATATTATAGCTATTTGTGTGCTGATTCAAATGATGCTATGACATTCACACAGAAACTATTTTATTCTCAAGGTCAGATATTAAACTCAACATGAATGCAATGAAACCTTCAGCCGATTTTACCTTGAAACACCTCAAAAATCTTGAGTGTGTGATTGAAGTGACTGTTTCTGCATTGTCATTCAGGCAATGAGGTCATTACAGTCTTGTTATGTGTCAGATTTATTAGCACTAGAGAAATATCTCAAATGCCATCTAAACTTCATATCAATAATTAGGTTTATATAAAACTCAGAATCAAAGAATTTGCTCCCTTTCAGTTTAATTTACAATTTGAATTGAATTGGCCACAACACAGAGAAAGTAGAATTGCAATTTGAATTGGAAATATAGCTGCGAGCAGCAGTCATCGGGCTTCAAGTGCTAAGGCCTTTAAGCACATGCGTAAAAAGGTATTATGTTTTATTAGCAAGCCTGTAACCATCTCAATCATTGATGGAAAAGACATTTACAGCCAATACAGCCAATTTACCATAGGAAATGTATGGGTTATAAAGCTTTTTAACAGTTATTGAGGTTGAGCCAAAAACCTAGGACTAGTTTGCCAAAGTCGGTTTTTGAAATAATCTCCAATATGTAGCGAACGATTTGATGGACAGCAGCGGTCCTAGAGGCAAAGTTGTTCAGTATGAGAAGTTCTACCATGTGGTACGAATGTCGTGGGCGTGTGCGAAAAATTAAATTCTTGCAGCTATCAAAACCTTGTCTGCTCAAAATTCATTGGCCGATGGCGGACATGTTTTTTGACATGCGTCAATGTCCTCATAGACAATAATGGCACCTTGGACCAAGACACTGCATGCCAATTTCCAAGTCAATCAGACTAACGGTAAAGTAGTTATAGCCATTTTCATGTTTTTTTCCTGTTATAGCGCCACCAAGTGGCCAGTCACAGCATTCTTTTTCACACTACCACAGAATGAGCTCTTACATAGGTGTGCCAAGTTTGGTGAAAATATCTCATTCTGTTCACGAGTTATAGCCATTTTAGTAAAAGTGGCTCCACCCACTTCAACTGTTTTGGCAACCCTTAAGCACTGGTTTGGTTCTGATTGGGCCAAAAAGCTAGGACTAGTTTGAAAAAGTAGGTAGGTAGGTAGGTAGGTAGGTATGTATGTATGTATCTATCTATCATAATTTCTTCCAAATTTGAATTGCAGTTCTGCATCATGTTTTTGATTACCTCATTTCAAACCCAGTAACTGAATTGTTGACAGAATATTATATATGAGGCAATCTGAATTCAGTTTTGAAATGTACAGTAAGAAACCACCTAGCAACCAGCCAACCACCCTAACTACTGCATAGCAACAAGGTAAGAACCAGAATAATGTCTACCCAGTGTCTCTCGCACCAGTTGCGAATATGTAAAAATCTAATTGCATTTTGTTTCTGACAGAGATGAAACATTCACATTCATCTTCAGCCTCACAACCGAGACAAATTTCAATAATGACTTTCCCAAAATATCCAGCACAACTGAATTGAATCTCAGTTCAATCACAGCGGCGTTCACAACGGGTCACCTTCTTAAACAAGGAAATTTTTTCCAAATATTCACAATCGTTCGTGTCAAAAACGTGTTTTGTGACTTTTAATACGTGTTGAAGCACCTCTGGGTCTTTTTCCTTGATTTGATTTAATTTCCTCTCTCAAAGCCAATTTCCTCTTCCCTCTTGTCCCTGGCAGAATCGCTCTCAAATGCAGCTCTTCGCGCGACAAATGGCTATTTCCACAGCGCCGCTCTACTTGTCTGATCTGACACCTGTTTCTGTGCACTAATCTGCCGGTGACAAGAGCCAGGCTGCTTTGAGCAAACTATTTATCCCCCCATGTAAATACCCATTACCCTGAAAAGTGTCTCTTGCCACCCCGTCCTGCTGCTGCACAGCCGTCCTCGGAGGAAATGCGTCTTCTGGCATTTTGAGCTGCAGCACAGAGCAAAGTGCTGGCGTAGCAGCCGTCATGATGTGACATGTGGGGAGCACATGGACTGCATTGCAATAGCAGGCACAGTGACAAACGTGACATTGAAGACGGCCACATGTGGCACAAATGAATATTTATGAGTGTCACTTCGTTTCTCAGTGCGGGTTTGGCTTGAGCTGTTTACTATCGGTGACCAAATATTAGTCTGCACTGATATTCACTGATCAGATTATACAGCAAGCTACTAATACACTGACTGGACAAAAAAAGTCACTGTTTGGATTTAATTAGTCTATGAGTGCTGGACTCTTGCATTGTCAATACAAGATCTTGACCAAAAATTGATGCACCTCTTGATGGAAATAACATCACAACATTTATTTTTTACAAAGGGGTGCATCAATGTTTGGTCAAGATCTTGTATTGACAATGCAAGTGGTGAGCACTCCTCCAGCCCAAAGACTTTCAATGAATTTAAGGTCTGGACTCAGAGGTGCCAATTCATGTGTGAAAATGGTATAAAAGCCTAAGTGCATCCAGACTTTGAACTTAAACACGGCTTGGGCATCTTATTTTACTCACACTGCTGTCCGCCATCCCGTTAAAAAACAATTTTTCTTAGGCTAGCTCATTCATGTGTAACCCCTCTACCCAGGTCCTACTCGCCCCGCCCCCGCTTTTTGACTTGAACCTGGGTCTCCGGCGTGGGAGTCGGACGCTCTAACAAGGAGGCTAAAAGCTGCAACACTTTCGAAACACTGCTTCATGAAGCTTTGAAACATTTACGAATCTTTCGTTTCGAATCAGTGGTTCAGAGCGTGTTTCAAATGGACAAAGTCACGTGATTTCAGTTAACAAGGCTTTGTTACGTCATAACTGTTTTGAATCGTTTAGAAATTTCAATGGTTCACCACTTGGGGGCGATCTCTGTGAACCCATGAATCATGCGGATTGAGTGAGAACGCCCCCCAGCAGCGAATCATTGAACAAGTGTCTATGTTTATTACCAGAGTATCAAGTGTCAAAGTGTCTATTACCTGAGTTTTATACATTTGTAGATGTTTTAATGAGGTATCTGTATAATTAAAAGGAATAATAGTAGTTAATAGTCTCTGTTTAGCTGGCCCATCCATAGAACAAAAAACAAGCCCTGAAAATTGATAAAAGAATACATATTATACAGACACTTAATATTTAATGGTATTAGATCTGATAAATTATATATTCAATAAAACATTTGCAATGGGTTTGTAAAAGCTCATGTTTGGCCTGAGTTTTTGTTGCATTTACACTGTTCTGACCAGCAGGGGTCACCAGCGTGTGATATTTCGAACGCTTCGAAACAGTGAATCACTTTGCGAAGCCATTGGTTCAATTGATTCAAAGCTTTGAAAAGCTTTGTTTCTCCCATCACTACCTTGAAGTAGCGACGTTGGGAGCAGGGAAATCTATTTAGAGCGCCTTATTTTTTTAATTAAATTATCGATATTTGGCGCCAGCGTATCGTTTCTCGTATCGCACAGAGAAGGACGGCGATATATCGCCCTACCCACAAATGTCAACCATCTTGCAAAATGATCTTGAACTACTGTCATCATACTGAAAAAAGTAAAGTTAGTACCACTATTTATACTCACCAACACTAGCAAGATCAAAACAACTAAATGACAACTGCAGGATTGTACTCATAGTTCCACATGCGCCTGAAGTCCTCACGTTTACATGAGAAGTGTGTTTGCTGTGATGCATTCTGATATCAAGACAAAGGCCACACATCAAAAGTGCCTATAAAACATTCAGCCATCAGGCAAATAAATATATATTCCTCTGAACGCTCTCAGATCCAAAAGCGCACTCAATCAAAACCGTTTAGAGGCCCATTTCGCAAAAGCGGCGGCTCTGGATGAGTTCTGTAACATAAAAGAAAGATGACTGCAGAATAAAGATGGAGCGCGGCAGATTGGCAGTCTTGAAGCGTGCGAGTGACACGAGTGAGGTTGACAGTTTAAGACCCATCTGTGATTCCCCACAGGAGCTTCAAGGATGAGAGATTACGTAACCGGCGCCACACGGTCCTCCCAGTGCTCACCACAACTACAATTATTAGATAACTAATTTGTTCAAAGATATGCTAATTTATACGCCTCCCAAGACTAATTGCAGATTTAATTTTCCATTTCATTTTGATGTATAAACACTGCCTGACTTTCTCAAACTCAAACGCAGTTCAATGTCTTTTTTCTTTTTTTTGTCCTGCAGTTATGAATATCTCTCCAAATGAGACCTGACAGCTTCCTGTTACACGTGTTTGTTCGGATCTGTGATTCAGATGTTCTGAACTTTCTACGGTGTGGTAATTAAAATCTAATCTAAAGCTCCCAGAATGTTTTATCCGAAGAAAAAAAGGTCAAAGCGACGATTCCTTCAATGGAGATCCAAAAATTTCCAGAGATAAATTGCTTTATACTTTCATGCTTCTGAACTTGAACACACACTATCGGTCAAATTTGGAGTCAGTTTATTTTCTATTTTAATTATTTTTTTTAAAGAAATTAATACTTTAATTCAGCAAAGAAGCCTTAAACCGATCAAAAAAATGACATTAAAGACATTTATAGTGTCACAAAATATTTCTATTTCAAATAAATGCTGTTCTTTTGAACTTTCCAGCAAAGTTCAAATCCAGCACAGCCGTTTTCAACATTGATAATAATAGAAAATGTTTCTTGAGCAGCAAATCAGCATATTAGAATGATTTCTGAAGGATCATGTGACACTGAAGACTGGAGCAATGACGCTGAAAATTCAACTTTGATCACAGGAATAAAAATTAAGATCAAACCAGAAACATTAGCCGTAAACTAGAAACATGGATGCCAACAGTTCAACCTACTTGGCTTAAGATATTTTTGTCCAAAGAAATAACAATGCCAGTTTAATACATTTTAATTTAAGACATGAGACTAAACACTCACAAATGGAGTGACAACTGTATTTGGCTGCAGTGTGAATGTGAAATCTGATATAACCTCTTTCATTGGACCAATCCAGTTTATCCCGATCACTAGTGTAATATGAATTTACCACACCGTTCAGAGTCTCCACTCCATCCTGAACGAAACGCACAAACCAAAACAGAAAGATCACAGTAATCGCAATTACAAACGCCTCAATTCTCATTCATGCAGTGCGGTCCACATGCTGGCCAATTACTTCCTCATGTTTACAGGTCATTTATTCTCTCTGGGCCATTTACCATCTGAGAGAAATCAGCACAACACGCTTCACTGATCACATATACATATAAAACACTTTTAATCTAATCAACAGCATGATGAACATGACTAATTAAATGATTGCTTGTGTCTTCTACTCTTTCAGCCAATGTGACACTTCCGCTTTCTTTAACTTTACAGTTGTTGCTTAATACTCACATGCAGTGTCACTGAGAAACAGTGATTAATAAAAGCTAAAAACATTTTCTTTAACTGAAATTGAGCAAGACATTTATTAAGGTATTCATTCATCTTTGTTAAAGGATTAGTTCGCTTTTTTTCAAGCTTTATAATGGCAGTGAGTGATAACAATGAGTATGAAGCTCAAGAAAGTGCTTCCATCCACATCCATCCACATAAACGTGTGCTCCACATGGCACCGGGGGTTAATAAAGGCCTAGTGATTAAGTAAATATCTAGCTTCCACCAGACAGCCCTCTGTATTCAACTTGGTCTGGCGGAAGCTAGATATTTTACTTCATAACTTGTTAAATATGGATATTTTTTTACACAAACGTATCGCTTTGCTTCAGAAGGCCTTTATTAACCCCCCGGTGCTGTGTGGAGCACACGTTTATGATGGATGGATGTGGATGGAAGCACTTTCTTGAGCTTCATACTCATTGTTATCACTAAAGCTTGGATCTGTCAGGATATTTATTAATATATCCCTGATTGTGCTCATCAGAAAGAAGAAAGTCATATACACCTAGGATGGCTTGAGGGTGAGTAAAGCTTGGGCTAATATTCATTTGAAAGTGAACTAATCCTTTAACATTAGTTAATAAAAATACAACTGTTCATTGTTAGCTCATGTTAGCTCAGGTCCATTAAATAATATTAACAGATACAATTTTTTATTTTAATAATGTATTAGTAAATGTTGGAATTAACACTAATTAAGATTAATAAATGCTTTACAAGTATTTTTCATTGTAAAATCAAGTTAACTAATGTTTACAAATGAAACCTCGTTGTAAAATGTTACCATTTTACAACAAGGGAATTTTTTTTAAGCTTAAGTTCAAGTACTGTAAAAAAAAAAATATATGTGATATGAAATGTGTGATATATATGTGATATATATTTATATGTGATATAAAAGTATATATATATATATATATATACACACACACCATAAATATATATATATATAGTTGCAATTAGCTATCACAGCTTTAAATTTAGCGTTAGAATACCTTACCCAGATTTAACTTGTCGAGATAACTCAAATATATAAGTTGTTTATAGACCCCTTTTCAGTTAGTGATGATGATGATGATGATGAGCTGGATGATGACATCACTGTTTACTCCAGTGCTGATATAGATAAATTAACTAAATTAATAACTACTGATTCGTACAACAGAACGAATCAATACTGAATTTAATTAAGATGGACAATGACACCATTTTCTTTAAGAGCTGCTGTGCAGCCAAAATTATATACCAGTTATCACTGTAAAGCTGCTTTGACACAATCTGCATTGTAAAAAGCGCTCTATAAATAAAGGTGACTTGACTTGACTTGGTAAACATTGTGACGTTTTTTTGTGGGCGGTGATTAGGTGGAGGCAGAAAGATTACCCTGACCACTTCACTAACACTATAGCTAGCAAGTTTTGTTTGTTTGTTTTTTAACAATGCCTGGAGAAAATTCGATTTTATCTGAATATGTAATGCCACTCACTGTCTGGGACTGGGATTGTTAATTGAAAATGTTAACTTTAACGGAAGGAACCAGATTGGCTGACTCGTACACACTCACTCAATGGATAGACAATCTGACAGGAGTGGCCTGACATCTGCACCTACCTGATAGAGAAACTGAGCGTGTATAGTAAATGTATTATTAACACTGGCAAACGTTAGCAAATGCAACTACTTGAACACACACCTGACACATAACATGGGCCTTCACTGTTCCCTCTCTCTACAATTGCAGTTATAACAAGCGTTTTCCTTTATGTTCAGTCTCTGGTCGTTAGCTAACTGCTAGTTATACAACTAAAAAAAAAAAGATAGCGTTGAGTGAGAAATCACTTAACTTGTTCCCCAACTTCTGATCAGGTGGGCATGCATGAGAAATCTTTAGACACGTAACAAAAACCATAATCCATAGACAATAGTTTATTCAACCTTAACTGATATGAAGTGTGCGCTGCAAATGTGAGCATGTTTCATGATCGTTTCTGTCCAGTCTACTCATTTTATTGTGTTTAACCACAGCTGTCGTCGCTTTTTTGTCTGGCAATGGCAGCAGGTATGTGATAAAATTTCAAATTGGAGCCTGTACTCCTTGGATTCTAACACTCAACAACACAAGATGACATTTTAAGCTTCTTATGTAGCTGCGACTCCGTGCTGGTTTGTATTGGCCACCTCCAGTTTTCCCTTTGTTTTGCCTCCAGCTAATGCCGTGACATAATTGTGAGGTCGGCACAAAGAGGGTCTACACAACTTGACATTTCAAGTTGACTAAACTTCAAATTTGAAGGCAGCATGAACACTTCCCTTTTTTTCCAGTAAAAACTAAAACTGAAATAAAAAAATAGAAGCTAAATAGAAAAAGAAAAAAAATTGAAAATCTCATGGGAATCTGTCGATGCTGAACACACAAACTAACAAATCTTAGATGAAACACAATTCTATGTTAATAGATATAATTATGTCATTATTTACTCACCCTCACATCATTCTCAACCCAAATGACAAGAATTTCCATCGTGCAGTTTTCATTACAATGATGACCATTGTTTGGGAAAGTTACTTTTAAAAGTAATGCATTACAGTATTGCGTTACTCCCTAAAAAGGTAACTAATTGCGTTAGTTACTTTTTATGGAAAGTAATGCATTATGATACTTTTGTGTTACTTTTTCTCACCTGGGCTAGGCTTGCCTGTTTTTAATAGCAATAATTAAGTTATATTTTTGGCAAATGTAAAGGCCCTTTTACTCCAAAAGTGAAATGAATAAGCCTCAGGCTGAAGGAAATTCACGCCTGTACAGTAGAGGGCGCAGCTCAAACAAACCTTTCAGCTGCAGAAAAACAGGAAAAGAAAGTTCAACAATCTGACTTGAGCAATAAAAACAACAAAAGCAGTAAAGACATTGGTTAATAAAGTGAGATTAAATACATAAAGTATTTTTGTGTCAAGATATTTAATTATTGCAGGTTTGTGTAATATTCTGAGTTTGCATTTCACTGTTTTTATTCATTTTGAGGTGAGTAAATGCATGCTAACATTTATTCTAGAACTACAATAGCCATCATGTTCACACAGCACACACAACACCTCTGACCTTTATTGAAGTCATGGGGACAGGAGAGCTGTCAGTCAATAAATGGGAAAAATAAGTAATTTGCATTACTTATTTGAAAAAGTAACTCAGATATTTTGTTGTAAATTTAAAAGTAATGCATTACTTCACTAGTTCGTTGAAAAAGTAATCTGATTACGTAACTCGAGTTACTTACTTGTAATGCACAACACTGGTGATGGCGACGGGCCACTGAGCTCCAAAAATGACAGAAAAGCTTGATAAAAGTAGCATACCAGTATACAATCATACTCCAAATTTTCTGAAATCATAAGCTAGTTTTTTTACCTTGTGTTCACTCTGAAGAATGAGCACGACCTCTTACATCCAGCCGCAAATGTGGACATCAGAATGGACATGTACTGCTAACTTAAAGCGTCCAGTCACGCTGTCAATCATATGATGATATATACAGTAAGAAGTAAACATACAATCAGTTGATGTTTGTCTCGGCTTCTACACACAATCTCTCTGGGGTCACGTCATACAATCAAACAAGCTAAACCAATCGTAAAGCACAGAAATAAACTGCATTATGGGTCGAACTCTATATCAATAGTTGCACAAGATGAATTAAGCAATGTTGCCAGGAGATAGATGTCGCAATATGAATGTAAGAAGTGTATGCTAGTTTGTCAACAGGAGACTCTGTCTAAATGACTATTATCAACAACAACAACAATTGCTTCATGTCAAAACAGAAAATCAATGAAGAAGATGGTGATGGAAGATACCAGAGGATGGTGAAAAGGACAACAATTACGTGTGTTGTCTGCTTTGTTCATGATCACAGTGTATGCAGATAACTGAAGATTTAGGTCTGAAACATATTCAAGTACATTACCGTTTAAAAGTTTTGGGGTCGGAAGAATTTTATATTTTTGAAAGATTTAGCTCACCAAAACTGCAGTTATTTGATCAAAAATACAGTAAAAACAGTAATATTGTGAAATATTATTACAATTTAAAATAACTGTTTTTTATTGGAATATATTGTAAAATGTAATTTATTCCTGTGATCAAAGCTGAATTTTCAGCATCATTACTCCAGTCTTCAGTGTCACATGATCCTTCAGAAATCTTTCTAATATGCTGATTTGCTGCTCAAGAAACATTTCTGATTATAATCAATGTTGAAATCAGTTGTGCTGCTTCATATTTTTTTTTGTGGAAACTGTAATACATTTTTTCAAAAATTTCAAAAGAACAGCATATATTTGAAATAAAAATCTTTTGCAACATCAGAGACACTGTCAATTTTGATCAATTTAGTTTGTCCTTGCTGAACAAAAGTGTGCACAAATAAATCATTGTGCTACAAAATGGGTCACCGTGCAATTCAAAATGTGCATTTCATTGCAGCATTTTATGTCATATGTACAATGTTTTGGCCCAGCTTGCACGTCTGCATTAGAGTACTTTCATACAGTGTGTTTCAGGTCTAAAGAGGGACTGGAGTCACATTGATGCTCCTCTCAACACGCCTGTGTTTCAGAGGTGACAAATGAGACTTCAAGCTAGATAAATAAACAGTCCCACTAGACCTGGAAGGGAAATTGGGTCGGAAAAAATGAATCATTGAGAGTTATGACAGCGAGAGCGAAGCCCTCCCTGGCTGCAAAATGATGACAAAATATTTAATCAACGGCTGTTAAATCATCAGTCCATCTGAAAGCGCCAGAGCAGCTCAGATGGAGCAAGGATCCGTGTAGATCCATAGGTTACCTGAGCGCTTCGGCAAACATTTACAGCTTACAAAGAACCGCAGCTGCGCCCAACACAATTTCAATTGGCATTAATAAGAGGACATTTGGGGTGAGAGGATTTTCATTTCACAAAAACGAGACCTTCAGTCCTTTGGAGGCAGCGTCAGATTAATGCTTTTCTCATTAGATAATAATCTTTCCACCTCAGGAAGATTTTTTATCTTATTCACCTCTGGCATGCGATTAGGTCATTCATCAGCGCAAACTCTCACACACTTAAGGAGCTCGGTGCAGTCGCCTGAATGATGCACTTTCCTGCTAATATATAAAACATCCTGCGGGCGTCCAGACCAAATGAAAAGGAAACGGGGTTGCGCTTCTTAGAGGGAGGTCAATAAACTGTGACTGCACACTTGTGGCGCAAGAATGGAAAACCTTCAGGGAATTTATAGCCGTGTGATCCGGAGTGACTTCTCATTTGTACCTCATGATAAGCCAAAGGCCAATATGAAGATCCCTATTGTGCGTCAACTGAAAGGGTTTGATAGCAACTGCTACGTAAATAGAGGTGCTCAGTACGCCAGTGACAGTAACTGCGACAAGGAGCAGATTGAATTATAATAGAAGTAAGCAGGTGGTGTGCAAAGATTTAATACAGTCAGATGAAAATGTGACAGAAGAATATGCAGGTGATCTGGGTAATAGCGAGTTGTGTCAACAAATGAACAAAGTTGGAGTATTGATTTACCGTGAGAAGAGTCTTGTGCTGGGGCCAAATGATGAAGACTTTATTTGCATAGACGGACAACAGGAAAACGCTTCATTTGTGAGGTTTGGATAAAAAGTGATTCGGTCAGGAGGAAGTTTAAAGACTCAAGGCAACTTGATTAACTAAAATGGACGGTTCTGACTCTAGATTCTGATGAGCCACACGCATTTGAATTGCAATTTCAAATTCAGTTTTGACTTTTGAAGAAAATAGAATTAAAATTATATGAAATTCAGAGAAATTCATAACTGAAATCTTTAACTAAACAAATTTTGAAGATTTGTAGCATTGCAGAGAAACAACAGAACTTGCGAAAGATAGAACAAAGGAATGTGAAAAACAACAGAGGGATTGAAAGCGGGAATGATATAACAACAGAACGATAAAGTGATAGAACATAGGAACATCAGAACTTGATAACAGAATAATAGAATGATTGAAAGAACAAACAATAGAACAATAGATAGAATGAAGACCGATAGACATAATTAGATCGATAGACAGGCAGAATGATAGAACGCTCACTAGATAGACAGAGCGATAGAAAGAATGATAGATAGATAGATAGATAGATAGATAGATAGATAGATAGATAGATAGACAGACAGATAAACAGAAAGAACGATAGAGCGATAGATAGACAGGTAAATAGATGGATGATGGAGAGAGATAGAAAGATGAATGGATGGATGACAGAGAGATGATGGATAGATAGAAAGATACGTAGAACGATAAATAGAACGACAGAATGATAGAATGATGTATGGATGGATGGATGGATGGTAGAACACTTACTAAAGAGATAGAACAATGGATGGATGGATGGATGGATGGAATGGGAGAACGCTCGCTAGAGAGATAGAACGATAGATAGAATGATAGAATGATGTATGTATGGATGTATGGATGGATGGTAGAATGCTCGCTAGAGAGATAGAACGATAGATAGAATGATGGATGGATGGATGGATGGATGGTATGGTAGGACTCTCGCTAGAGAGATAGAATGATAGAATGATGATGGATGGATGGATGGATGGATGGATGATGGATGGATGGATGATGGATGGATGGAATGGTGGATGGATGGAATGGTAGAATGCTTGTTAGAGAGATAGAACAAAAAATAAAATGATAGAACAATAAATAGAACGATGGATGGATGGATGGAATGGTAGGACTCGCTAGAGAGATAGAACGATAGATAGGATCATAGAATGATGATGGATGGATGGATGGATGGATGGTAGAACACTCACTAGAGAGAACGATAAAACAATAGATAGAATGATAGAATGATGGATGGATGGATGGATGGATGGATGTATGGATGGATGGATAGAATGGTAGAACGCACGCTAGAGAGATAGAACAAAAAATAGAATGATAGAACAATAAATAGAACAATGGATGGATGGATGGATGGAATGGTAGGACTCTCGCTAGAGAGAGAAAACGATAGATAGAATGATAGAATGATGATGGATGGATGGACGGATGGTAGAACACTCGCTAGAGAGAACGATAAAACGATAGATAGAATGATAGAATGATGGATGGACGGATGGATGGATAGAATGGTAGAATGCTCGCTAGAGAGATAGAACGAAAAATAGAATGATGGATGCATGGATGGATGGATGAAATGATAGAACGATGTATGGATGGATGGATGGATTGGTAGAACGCTCGCTAGAGAGACAGAACAATAGAGTGGTAGATAGAATGATGGATGCATGGATGGGTGGATGAAATGATAGAACGATGTATGGATGGATGGATGGATGAGATTCACTAAAACACTAAAACCACAATATTTGAAGAGAAAAGATCCACACAACAAACAATCTAATCAACTTGATTCACTATTTGAACTCGTTCTTTCCCCTGGACACTGAATACACAACAGAAACAGAACACAATGACCCGAGAAGAGCAGCACAAAACAGTCCACACACACTCCAGTCTTTCAAGACCTTCTCCACAGCAGTAAATGACCACACGGCCTCGTTCGCTCAATGTCAGCTCGCGTACAGGACCGAAAGACTGGAGCGCTCATGAAAGCCTTCCGTTTAACACTCGTTTAATGTATTCTATCGGTTAGTCTTTTTTTCTTGTGTACTGCATAGCAATGTGTCCCTACTGCACCGGCTGATAAGACATGAAGAAAGTGAGGTTTGGATCGCGTCCCAGTCGTTGTGAAATTATGTTCCTTTCTTTCTGGCTTTCGTTGGTTCATTCAGCCCTCCTCCTGCCTTTCTTTTATGCGTCTGAGCGTCGCTCCATGCAGGAAGCATTTCACACTATATTTTATTTGTGAGGGAGTGCGTCACACACAACACAGGGATATTTGTGTTTTTTACCCTCTTCAATCAGAAGCGCCAGACATCTTTGATTACTGCAGAGCTGAAATTGCTGTTTACCGGGCATCAGGACCAGGCTTCCCTCTTCCTTTCATTTCTCTGAGGAACTGTGTGATTTTAGATGATAACCTCCCTCTCAGGCTATGAACAGCTCATCAACCTCTGACTGTCTGTTCTAGACCAACTATTATCTATTCCTTTGAAAAGGAACATTGGTTTCCGGTTATAATGCAGGGCTTTTACGGATAAACATTTCCTAATATGTTATTCGCTCTGATGTCTGCTTGATAAGCATCCGGGTTGATTATGTCTGAGTCTGACACATTTGCAGATTATACTATCAGTCCAGATCCTCTTATATAAAGCTGACAGGTTTTGACATTTGAAAATGTCTGGTGCATCAACATTGTCTAGACCTGCAAAGCGTTTGCGTCTACAACATGTTGCTTAACCAGCAAGACTTTCTTGGTTGACCAAGTTCATTTGGTGACCAGAACCAAAGCACCACTAACCAGCCTAAAGAGCCTTTATAGTTGATGCAGGTCTGAACTGGTAATGGTATTTTAATCTAATTTTCATTCTATTCTATTCAACATGATTCTCTGCTGCTCAAAGCCCCATTAAATCAAAATGGGAGTTTAATGGCTTTTTGAGCATGACCTGTTAGCTTTGAGGGCACTAATATGCTAGTACTTTGGTAGTATTTTGCTACCTTGGTACCAAAAATAAAATGTAATAATTAAAAAATAAAAGAAAATAACAGTGTCAGTGTTCAAGGTTCAGCTGGTTAGCATGGGCCAACAAGGTCTAAAATACTTACCATAAATGAGTGATAAAAATAAAATAAAATAAAATAAAATAAAATAAAATAAAATAAACAAAATAATAAAATAAACATAAATAAACAAAAAAAGAAAATAAATAAATAAATAAATAAAAGAAAGAAAAACAAAATAATGTGTCAATGTTCAAGGTTTAACTGGTTAGCATGGGACAAAAAATGTCTATAATAATTATAGAGAGCTAACTAAAAAAACATATACAATTTGTTTTAATTTTATTTTTTTTATTTTTTTACTTTTTTAATATATAAATGTGTGTGTGTGTATATATATATATATATATATATATATATATATATATATTAAAAAAGTAAAAAAAATCAATTAAAAAAATAAATTATATATATAAAAAATAAATTTTATATATATATATATATATATATATATATAGTAAAAAAGTAAAATAAAATAAAAATTAAAACAAATTAAATTAATAAATAAATACATAAAAAATTAAATTAAATTAATGCTGTTAATGTTCAAAGTTTAACTGGATAGCATGGGCCAAAAATGTCTACAATACTTATAGAGAGTTATTCACATGATAAGTGATAAAATAAAAATAAATAAATAAATAAAGATAACAAAAAATAACAAAAAAGTTAAATAATACTTATAAAAGGGTCTATAATACTTACAAAGAGCTATCCATATAAATGAGCTATTAAATAAATATGAATAAATGAATCAACACTCAAAAAAAATGAATTGTTGGATTTACTTAAAAAAGAAGTGTCAAGTGGTTCCATGCAACTAGACTGAGTAATCTGTACAAATAACAATTTAGCTGTATGAGCAAAAGAAATTCAAGTAAATCTGACAAAATTTCTTTGAGTAAATACAACTCATTTGAATTTTTCACTGTTACATAATATTAATATGTGCAGTTTACTTAATAATGTTATGTTTATTATGTAAGGTGAACACATTGACTTAATTTACCTCATTAAATGAACTATTTGCTCTACAAAATGCACTCAAACAAATAACTCATTGAACAAACGCTATTGAATTGAGAGCAGAATTCCATCCTAAAAATGCTATATGAGTGTGCACAGCCTAAACACAGGCGACACTCTTCTGCATAATGGTAACCACAAAATTCAAAAACATTACAGAAACTCCTCTAAATGTCCAACATAACTGAACATTAAACACTAACATAAACGAATAACATCTTTCCCTTTTCTGAAAAACACATAAAATAACACTTTAATCCCTAAATTTACTCTCCTAATGCAGTCCGTTGCAAAGCATGCTGGGACAACGTAGTTAAATCAAGTTCGTATAGTTACATGAGTTTTTTAAGTAATGTGAACAAGGGTGGTTTGAGTAAAACTAACAACAGTGAAAGTTCATTTTTTTGAGTGAATGAATGAATGAATCAATCAATCAATCAATAGATAAAAAGTACACAAAATAAAATAAAGGTGCAAATCTATCTGTATAAATGAGTGCTAAAATAAACTAAAATAATAAAGTATAGGTGTCAAGGTTCAGCATGGGCCAAAGAGGTCTGGAGTACAGAGTTATCAGTTTGCATTTCCATTCAGCTCGGCTACTTCATGATGCGCAGGAACACTTCTGTGGTTCTCATGAGCGAAGATAGCAGATTTCAAATCACGTACTTCTGACACCAGCTGAACAACTGCCTTCGAGATGAATGGGAATACTAACGAATGGCTTTCTCCAGGCATTACAGACGTCCTTGATGTACAGTAGACAGTAGACATCAAGGCACAAATATGTAAATCATAATCTGAGGAAACCACATACTCAAACAACAATAAATCCCTGTATAACCTTACTTTCTTTTAACATTGCTGTTTGTTGGTTCAGAATCGAAGCCAAGTTTCAGCTCTCTCAGGGAAAACACAACTTGGTGAAGGACATCAAGTCCATTTCTTTGAGATCATCACGATCACATCAGTGGAATCAGCATGAGAATCATCGGTTAGCTCCATGTGGATTTAAGTCATTAGTGATCAACATTATGAATGAACAGTGTTTGAAATGTTCCCAGAGCCCCGGTGCCGGAAGAACAGTGTTTCTACACACAATACTTCTTTCAAGCATAAAACTGTTCAAAGCCTCTCGAACATCCTGCATCCAGCCAATTACAAAGAACAGAGCTATTTGAACACAGTCACACAGGAAGTGGTAAATAGGCATGGTAAATTCAAACACTGCAGTGGTCCATGAGTAATTAGCGTTCTGATACTCATTTAGCAGTTAATAGGTAGAGGTGGGAAAGATCGCATTCAAATCAGCACGTCCAAAAGCAGCTTTCATCCAGAGAGGGTGTTTGTTTCACACACAACGGCTCAAAGAGATTCTCCCGACAAGCATCTGAGTGGTTAGTGCTGTTAGTACACCCACAGGAAAGAGAACAACTCCAATTAGATCAGTTAACATCTAAACTGTTTCTCCTTGGACTGAAATGAGATTAAATGGAGAGAAAATTGAGATGTGCCCCGTTTAGAAAAAGACCTCATAATCTCACATGCATCTCCTCTGGAGATTTAGAAAAGGTCACCACAATGTTTTAAACTTGCTAAAACTTGCAATCAAAAGTCAGAGATCTTAATATGAACTCAAACAATTCTTTGAATGCAACACCACTTGGAAACAATGGAAAGAATAGATCTTTTAGGGGAATATGGTTTTTCCATAATAAAGAAAAATTGGTAACACTTTATAATAAGGTGCTATTTGTTAACATTAATATAAAATGAACAATGAGTTGGGAAGTAAAGTATTAGTAAAGGCCCCGATATACTTCAAGCGAAATCAAAGGACAAACTGGTGTGACGTCATTTCGAACAAAATCAGGCCAAAACAAGTTTGTTTGGTGTTCGTTTTGGGAGTTCGAAAAAGCTTGCCAAAGCAAACTCTCCGGAAAAGTTTGCTGTGGCTGATAAACACCTCCAAACTTCCATTGGTCCGTGGCTCCGAGTTCTTTGACATGGAAATCTTCTCCGGTTCATTTCTTCTGTTCAGTCCCTCGAGGTCGGATGTCCGTGAGTAGAAACGTGAACAAAGCTGCTTTATAGTAGAAAATGAAGTTGTAAGTTGTCTAATTGAAAAAGATATTGACACTGTTTTTTCATGTTTAATACTGCAAAGCTGCTTGCTTTTAAAGAGGACCTATTATACCCCTTTTACAAGATGTAATATAAGTCTCTGGTGTCCCCAGAATGTGTCTGTGAAGTTTCAGCTCAAAATACCCCACAGATCATTTATTATAGCTTGTCAAATTTGCCCCTATTTGGGTGTGAGCAAAAACATGCTGTTTTTGTGTGTGTCCCTTTAAATGCAAATGAGCTGCTGCCCCCGGCCCCCTTTCCAGAAGAGGGCGGAGCTTTAACAGCTCGTGCTTCGGTTGCTCAACAACAACAAAGCTGGAGAATCTCACGCAGCCAAAATGAGGATTGTCAGTAACGGTGTTCAACCTTACATTGTTCAAACCGGAGTCGACACTAATGGAAAGTTACAACTTTTAGAATGAAACTGGACATTTCTGAATGGTTAGTGGATAAATTTATGTAGTTGCTGTGGAGTTGATTCAATTCATCCACTAGCATGTGCCGTCATGTTAATCTTTTGTGCAAATCCAGCGTTGAATTGACCCTCGTTTGTGAAGCAATCTGGTGTAAAATGACGGCATGTCAACAACGCTCTACTACAACAACTCTTCCTCTTCTCTAAAGCAGCTCAACATGGCCTCACCCCCTTTGTTGTGTGTTCTCAGGGGCGGGGTTTATGTAAATTTTGGGGTTAGTGATGTCACCAACCCAGGAAGAAGCTGGTTGTGGTCCCTACCAGCCGTTTGTTGTTGATTTCAGTAAAAGAAAATATCTCCCTTTGCATTGAACTTTGAGCGTCGTAACTTTTCAGATGTTGTTTATGCTCAAACAGCAACATTACACACTAACTAAAGTTAAAAAAGTGAAAACATAATCAAGGACCCCTTTAAACAATCTATTGTATAAAGTGGTATATAAATAAACGTGACTTGACTTTAATAGACTGCTGAATTGCAAACATCCATATTAGATGCTTTCTTAACTACGGTTTTCTCACCACTGTCAATTTTGTTGTGTATATATTTCGTTACTGAAAGGAAAGCGTGCAGCACATTTTCACATATCCATCTAAACATTGCACTCAGCAGCGTGGACAGCTTCAGGATGTTCGCTAACAGTATACTGCTGCTCACGTATTTCAAACTTCTTTTTACCCCAAAGCAAAGAACGAAAAAGAACTTCAAAGTGAGTATATCAGGGCCTTAAAGTCAACACATGGGACTGCATTGTAAAGATTTACAGCACATCTTATTGGTAATTAATATCTCAATTATTTCTCCTAGAACTCTATAGAGCAAATGGCATGTTGCTAAAGACTCCTGCTATCCACATTCATTTATACTACTGACTCATTTGCATCTATTTTTATATAGCCAAAAACTTTTAGGAGTAAAGGCATATTCACACCTAGGACGATAACTATAACAATAATGATAAAAATATAGCTCTAAAAATAGCTCTAAATGTAAAAGAATAACCACACCACAACGATAATGATAACAGAACAGAGAATCAATATCATTGGAATCACTTTCAGAACAATTATTTCCAGCTGATGAATGATAAAAAACATTGACAGCCAATCAGAATCCATCCGGCTTTAAAGAACTCAAGTATTTAAAGTGACAGGCGACAAAACTGCAGCGTGTGCAGAACAATATTGTGCATTAGTGTGGACGCTAATATAGTTATCTTTATAGTTAATGTTCTTGGTGTGAACGAGACTTGGCATCTGAGATAAAAGTGATATCCAAATGAAATGTAACCCAAAAATGCATACTACAGAGTAATAAAATTTTACTCTTGGCATGTCATGTAATGATCAGTTTTGTTTTGGGGACAAATAAGATTGTGGTGAGCATTACCAGAAAGCCTGCATTATAAGACAACAATATTTCTATATCCACTAAGGTTTATAGTATGTGAACAGCTCACTTTGTTGAAGATTTGTTGAAGCCGTGGCCCATCTGACAGCTCCATCTTGATTTATCAGCCTGCAAGTTCAAAAACTCTCAGGGTTGAAACTTTTAAAGTAATTGTCTTGAGCTGTTACCACATGAGCCAATAGAGTTAAGATGCTTCGTTTAGGTGGCTGTGGTCACTTTCACTTCAGGCTGAATGCTGATTTCATTCTGCACGTCCTGTGGGGAATCGTGCTCTTCTCTCTGAAGCGGCAGCGGCTCACAGAGGTGTGCTGCTGGATACAATTTGTTACACACGAGTAGCCCGGGCTGCTTTGCCATCTCCTCTAGGGGTTTTCACTGGGATAAATAGATCAATTCTTCTCTCCAGCTCTTAAAGTGACTGTTTGCCAGTCAATGCGCGACTGATGCGCCAGTGTCAAGACTTGCATGCAGGGATCAACTGCCACAACGCCTTTATTCCCAAGAGGCCTCTGTGAGAGTGAGCCTAGAATGACTCATGTAATTCTCTTTGGGGATACGTACTGCATTATAGTAGCTGGTCTAAAGGTTCGTGAACTCCAGTTCTGTTATTTTGATGTTCTGTGAATTTTAGTTGTATGTACTATACATATATATATATATATTTTTTTTTTTTTTTCAAGATATATATATATATATATATATATATATATATGGGGTGTCAAAATTAACACGTTGACGCATGCGATTATTTCAGTTTAACGCGTTAAAAATATTTAACGCAGTTAACACAGCATCCGTTTTTCAATCATAATCTGGCTAGCGTTATATTATATGATCATGCTCTTATTCACGCAAATGCTTTTAAACCATTCAAGCTCAACAAGCGACAAACGAGAATGTGCTGTTTGTGAATGTCGTGTTTGTGACATACACATATGTAAGGTCAAAAGGTTCAGAAACTGTGAATTTTAACAGGTTAACAACGCGTAAAAAATATGCATATTTCATGCGTTAAATACGTATTGTTTACGCACAAAAAATCAGCACATTAACACATAAACAACATGTGAAATACGCATTGAATGCGCATATTTTACATGTTGTTAATGTGTTAAAATTCACATGTTTTTGAACCTTTTGGCCTTCCATACACACACTACTTATGTGCTCAGAAAGACGCATGCCAGTATCGAGTTCTCTTGAACAAACAATAACACACAGAATTATGCCAAAATGCCCATTTTTTCGAGTATCCTCATAAGAGCAGTCTTAAATTAGTTAAATAACGTCTTAAATGAACTTGAAGAGTTGTGAGAAAATGAGATGCGCGTCATGTTCAGCAGCAGCAGCTCTTAAAGTGACAGCAGCCTAATAAACCAGTTGCTGTGATGATGTCTGTCATTAATGTTAATCAAAGAACAAAGGTAACAGAGAAAATTGTAGCTTTAATAAGGATTAATATATATTTAGTTTATAATTTATGCAGTGAAGAGTGTAAAGTGTTTGATAACTTACTCAATTTCTGTATACTTCCTACCTGTTAGACAGGCCACAGGTAAATATGACATTTATTATAATGGGTTTATGCGAAGATTGTTTTAAGTTCACTTTTTAAAGCCTAATAAATGTTGAAATTGATAGCTTTCATTTATACTGTAATGATGAATGTCTCTTTCATAGAGACATCAGTAGCGGTATTAGTATCAGTGATAATGGCCTTCATTCATAAAAAGATGCCATTAAACAAATATGCAAAATAAACCGTCTTTAAGTTGTTTCTGCATTAATTTGGAGAGTAACTGTGAAATTATTACAATATAAAAATGTTGAAAACTCCAATGTTTTTAATCGTGATTAATTACTTGATTTTTTTCGATTGACAGCACTAATATATATCTATATAGCACTTCAGTTCTGCTAGAGAATGTGCTTAAAATCAACTGATGGTGAAGAAATAATGCAAAGTAACTAACGCCTCACTTACCATAAAAAATAACAATGCAGTGTAATGAGCTGTTAAAAGTAATGTTCCCAAACAATGAGTTTCAGTAATTGCACCTCAATAAACAGATGAAGTTTTAGTGAGGATGGACCACTTGTGCATTTCATCGTGTTGATTGGCGCAGCGGCTCTCATAGTGATGAGCCGCCTCAGGGTTTCTGGTAAATCTGGGAGAAGCAGCATGAGTTTGAAGCCGGTTACACACCCTCGGTGATGCCTGCGAGCGAGGCATATGGCTGACTGGATGCACGTGACAAAACGCACAGGCTCATCCGAGACCTCCTGGACTGCTGCGTGAATTGCAGGTTTACAAACAGAATCGGTAAGTAGAAATGTGTTCATTTGAGAAGCAGCATGAGCTTAGCTGAATATTTATCATCTTAAAGAGACAATAACACTTATTTTAACACTAATTATGGCTAAATAGGAGCTCATGGGATCAGTGGAAATCTCACACAGGAGACTCAACTCACAATTGCTAACAACTCTAACAAGCACAAACAAATATTAGGTTTTCTTATTGAATTTGTGGCTGGATCTAAAATCTTTTTTTACTTGTTGCAATGCATTCTGTGATCTTTTCTGCAAAAGATGCATGTGATGCTGCTTTAAAATTTGTCCAAAAGAAGGTGGCATAATCGTGCACAGGTAAGATGCCTTAAAATGCAACTAAACCAGATAAACACAAGCTTGACCAGGCTGGGAGACCAGCTAAAACAAGACCTGCAAACCATCTTAGATTGCTCAAGGGGGGGAAAAAAAACAGAGTTTTAAAGGATTAGTTCACTTCAGAATTCAAATTTCTTGATAATTTACTCACCCCCATGTCATCTAAGATGTTAATGTCTTTCTTTCTTCAGTCGAAAAGAAATGAAGGTTTTTGAGGAAAACATTCCAGGATTTTTCTCCATATAGTGGACTTCAACAGTTACCAACAGGTCCAAATGTCAGTTTCAGTGCAGCTTCAAAGGGCTCTACATGATCCCAGATGAAGAATAAGGGTCTTATCTAGAGAAACCATTGGTCATTTTCTAAAAAAAAAAAAAAAAAATTGTATACTTTTTAACCACATTAACGCATTATGTAATCACGTTGGAAAGGTCACGCATGACATAGGTGAAAATACAGAGCAAGTGTTTACAAAGCAAACGTGCAAAGACTAAGTCGAACGCCCTTTACAAAAAAAAAGGTAAAACAACGGTGTCAGACAATTTTGAAGTTGGAGGAGAAAATGAGATGAGAGATATGAGAGTTTTTCACCCTACTGCGGTACTTCCACATATGTCAAGGTGACCTTTCGTGATTACATAATGCGTGGCGCAGTGCAGGACGAGCATTTGTGGTTAAAAAATATATACATTTTTTTTTAGAAAATGAGCAATCGTTTCGCTAGATAAAATCCTTAAATGCCTTAAATCTCCTATGACAACTTTCAGTGTTACATATCATCCAGGCGGAGAAAAGAACACAACAGGTAAATGCTGTTAGTGCTGTTTTCCATGTTCGTGAAGTAAATATGTTCACACAGCTTTTTAAAAATGCCGGGTGCCGGTGTTTGACATGCGTTTGACCAATCAATGTACACTTACGTCACTGGTAGTTCCTATAGTGCTGGTTTAGACCCTACTCTGAATTAAGAGCTAATTTAGTTCCCCCAAAAGGAGTTCCTAGAACTAAAATCGTTCCTACTTCATGGCAAAATCCGGGTACTTCAGCCAATAGTTCTAGGAACTATGAAAAGGTTCCTCCGGTGCGAAAGCCCCTATGGATTCCGTCACTCCCCAACCCTGCTTGCAACCATAGTTGGCAAATGATGCTTTCGGGAAACGCACCACAGAGACAGACTGGGAAGAGAGGAGTTATGTAAAATATGTAAAAAATAATGCGTTTGTTGAACGTTCAAGTATGAAAACCTATCCTAGTACACTGTAAAAATAATACGCTATATCTACTCCATAAAATTTTGGCAACAGATTACAAGCAATATTATTAATTAAATTCAACAAATAGAATTTAGTTAGAATTAATCAAATTAATTCTTTAGATGTCAACCATTTAAAATGAGTAAAATTTATACAAAAATATCTGAATAGCTAATTTTACACATTTTAAATGGTTGACTTTTAAGGAATTAAATGGATTAATTCTAACTCAATTCTTATATGTTGAATGTAATTAATAATATTGCTTGTAATCTGTTGCTACAATTATATTGAGTAGATAGAGCATGTTACTTTTTACAGTGTAGAGCCCAAAAACAAAATCAAGACCTTAAGAAAAGGCATAATATGGCTTCTTTAAAAAAACAAAACTAAAATAAAATAAATAATAATAAAAATGACAAAATTAAAGTAAAATATAAAAATAAAAACTAATTCAAAATATTCATAAAAACCATAATAGTCTGTTAATGACACTAAAACAACACTGGCATTGACACAAAACGCCTCTTCAACATCAATTTTGCACAAGATTGGCCTCTAGTGTAAGTCATTAACATCACATAATTAAAACCCCATATAATGATAATCCAGCACATCAGTTAAGAGCACATAATGAAGGAGCATTACATGCTCATATTAACATTTAAACACACACAGGTGCAGAGGAGAAAGAACACGTCAGGTCTGGCTGAGAGCAAAGATAAGATCACTGAAGCTGGATGATGGATTACACGTTAAACTTTAGAACTTTAAGCAAATCACAGGCACACCATTTGCAGGACTGATTAACGTGGGCTTTTCTGCCGTGAGGGTGATGAATTCAGCCGTGTCAGGAATCAATCGTCTCTCTGCTTAAGACAACTGTGGTGCTCTGAGAAAGGTGTTATACCTCACAACAAGGTTTTTTCTCAGTTACTCTGTGATGAATGAGAGAACGACGTACAGCCCCAACATTTCTGAAATTACAAGCTCAAAAGATTACATTTTGTGTTATTGAAGCTGGGCCGAGCGTTTGTGGCACTGATATTAACGGTGTGTTTTGCTCTCAAAGTGTTGGATGACCGTGCGTTCAGCTCGACTGCAATACGGGCTCATAAACAATTGATCACAGACCACGAAAGGAGCACAATATTTACAGTGTTTGCAGTGCAGCAAAATATTCTTCTGCTACATAATATTCTGCAAATTATTCAGCAAAACATATACAAACTCCATTCACTTGTTCAGCTCCATTTGTTAACATTAGTTTACTACTGTACATTAAGCTAGTTAACATTTACCAACAGTGAAAAATGCTTCAAAAGCATTTCTTTATCTCAGTTAATGTTAATTTCAACATTTCCTAAAGCATTAATAAAATCAAAAGATATTATTTAATGGATGCGAGCTAAAATGAACTAACAATAAATAGTTTAACAACAAATAAAGATTAATAAATACTGTAAGAAATGTATTGCTCGTTGTAAGTTTGTTAATGTTAACTATATGAGACCTTATTGTAAAGTGTTACCATTTATTTCCACTTTAAGACATTAAAAGTTCAAGTTTGAAACACTTCCATTAACTTGCACTGTTAGAATGTTCATCATTCAAAATGTAACCAACAACGATGATGTCATTATAATATTTCCATTGGTTTTCTTTCTTGCATGCTTTAAAATGCATCTAAAAGATATCAGCCTTTTCTTTCTCGCATATATTGTAGCTGAGTACACTGAATTTTTTTTTTTTTTTTTAATTTGGTAAAGGGTTTACCCAAAAATGAAAATTCTGTCATTAATTACTCACACTCATGTCATTCCACACCCGTAAGACCTTCGTTCATCTTCGGAACACAAATTAAGATATTTTTGATGAAATCTGATGGCTCAGTGAGGCCTCCAT
This sequence comes from Ctenopharyngodon idella, assembly GCF_019924925.1. Taxonomy (NCBI): domain Eukaryota; kingdom Metazoa; phylum Chordata; class Actinopteri; order Cypriniformes; family Xenocyprididae; genus Ctenopharyngodon; species Ctenopharyngodon idella. Next base: position 46,938,291 of record NC_067229.1, on the reverse strand, counting down.
TGACAGCAAGTTAATTCACACTTTCAATGCCCAGAAAGCTACTAAAGACATATTTAAAACAGTTCATGTGACTACAGTGGTTCAACCTTAATATTATAAAGCGACGAGAATACTTTTTGTGCACCAAAAAAACAAAATAACGACTTTTCAACAATATCTAGTGATGGGCGATTTTAAAACACTGCTTCAAATCTTTTATTTCGAATCAGTGGTTCGGTTCACGTGTCAAACTGCTGAAATCACATGACTTTGGTGCTCCAAACCACTGATACAAAACAAAAGATTTGAAGCAGTGTTTTGAAATCGCCCATTTGATGTTAAAGGGGGGGTATAATGCTATTTCATGCATTTTGACTTATTTACACTGATAAAGAGTTGTATTCTCATGCTAAAAGTTTCAAAACACGAGCTGTACATATGACGGAGTATTTCTGTGCCAAAATACTCTTCCAAATCCTCTTAAATTTCGGGATCTTTTTTTCGAGTATGTGCCTGTGTGACATCAGAAAGGTCGGAATTCCTTGTACGAGTATTTCTCCCAGAAGAGCGCTTGCGCACATGTCGACCAGAGCGAGAGAGCAAGAACGCCCATCAACGTGCTTCGTTCGGGTTTACGGAAGTCATCGGCAGCGCTGCACAGGACTTGCTCGAGAAAGATTTGTCACTGTTTTTAGACCACAAAATGTCACCAAAGAAGTGTGTTTTGGTTGTGAGGGAAAGATAGCCTTGCTTCCCAAAGAACCCAGCGTTCAGTGGAGCTGAGAGTTTTGTGCTCATGTTGATGCGCTCTCAATATTTGTTATTAAAATAACCATAGAAACTGATAGTTGCAATCACTTTTTTATTGGTTAAAATGAATGGAGAATATCTCGTGTTTTTCCGTGGCTGCTCGAGCCCTCAGGATCTGCGCTTATGGTTTCATAAACAAGGTCCAGTTCCACGCTGGATTTACAGATCGTTTGAAACTGAAAGATGGAGCGGTCACAGCGGTAATGATCCCGGTCATGAGTCAGAACCACAGGTGGAGAGTAAAACTGCATCAGATATCTGTTTTGTTGGCAATAGGCGCCTAAGTGCATATAATGTAAACAACACGAATGTAGTGAATTCATTATTCATCATTCACTATACGCTATATTCATTATAGTGATGCAAAAGTTACCCATGGATAATGCGATGGTGTATTGTGTGTGTTTAAATACAGTTGTTTAGCTGAACATTGATAGCTTGCAGATGATCGCTACACAAAAGCTGCGTGTGCTCGTCACTCTTCAGCTCCGCTCACACGGCACGCCTCCAGGAGCTTGGCTGTTTTCAGAAAGACTCGGTACAGCGGTATGTATCTTTTATAAATATGATAAAACTAAAGACTTCTTCGGCGATATGAAGGATGCACTACTACTCTATAGGTACTCAAGATTAACATGAGATTGGCAGAAACTGTGTGTGATACCCCCCCCCCCCCTTTAATGGTATCATAAATGCATGCTTCTTAAGCTTAAATCATGCTGAAAAGAAAGTGGTATTTTCCAGGCTGGTCCAGCTCATACACATACTAGAGTAATTGAACAGGCGATTGGCCCTTCTATCTGTACATTCACCTTATTGAACGTTATAAGCAGAGCGTCTCTGCTATACACTGCCATTTCCCTCAGGTAATGCAAATCTAGATTTATCATTCATGAATTCTGTTAACATGGCTGAATATATTAGTGTTCAGTGTGTATTTCTTTACAAACTGCCTTACAAAGCATCTAACAAACAAAAAGAAAAGATCCTTTGATAGCAGTCGTTCTGAACAACTTCTTCCCACTGCGGCCCTCATTTTGCAAGGCTGCAGTTATAATGTTCACGGCAGCGTCTTGCTGGGCGACGCTTTTCTCAATTATCACCACATTCATGAACGGACCTCCGCATCAACAAGTGTTATTCAGTTATTCAGGCCTCTTGCGGACAGCTCGATTGTTTTACGTTAAGCTCCAGTTTATTTTTGTGGCTGTTTTCCTCAGTGCTCTGAGAGCACTTTACGAGACACAACAGAACAATGCGTTCACACTAAACTCTCACCTGAGGGACGCATCATTATCACAGCATGTTTCTCACTGAAACCGCATTCATTGTGAAAGCTACATTTCTTTAGTTAGTCCTGGTTACAGGAGCAGGACATCATTATTACTGCACAATGAGGGTAAAAACATGAAACAAAAACAATGAAAATCCCAGAACACTGAGGGAAAAAAAAAACTTGGGAGCTTTAAAAATAACCTTAAGGAAAAAAAAAAAAAGAATATATTTTTATAGATATAAATGTAAAGTTATTTTGAAAAAGTCACAATGGTAATTTTCATGATTTTTGAAGAAAGATTCAGCTTTGTTTTCACTTTACAGAGCCATTGACATTAAAGCTGAATCTAATCTAAAAAAAAAATAAAAAAAAAATTCATGGCTTTTCAAAAATCGTGGAGATTGATTTGCTGTAAAATATCATATACCGTCGTGGCTGAAGGTGATGTCTGGAGGGGATATTTGTTTTTGATGACCCTACCATCAAAATAGGAGGAAAATATTTTTAAATTTTTAAAATATGACAAAATACTAGGTTAAGGTATTTATCTGACAAAATTATTTGGCAAAAAAAAGGCAAACTACAGCTACAGGTTTTATTTTATTATGCAAAAAAAAAAAAAAAAATGCATAGAAAAACAAAAGCTCACAGGAAAAAGCAAACATTAACTACAACATAATCAGTTATTAATATTTCATTGGTTCTTTCTTGTTTTTGCATTTGTGTTCATAAATTCTTTGTATCACAGCCTGGACAAAAATTATGTTGCACAATTTGGCATGTTTCATTGCGTTATCACAAATAAAACAACTGACTTTAAGCACAACTATGCAATATGCTTACAAAAACTAATTTTTAATAATATTTGAATAATGTGAATTTTCCTAGTCTTGGCATCACTGTTGGCCACTAATGTAGATCAGCAAAAGTACAGATTCAAACAAACCGATTCTAAATAATTGACTCAAATGAACTGAATTCAAAGAATTGATTCCAGAGGAATTTGTTCGTTTGAATCAACTCATTCAAATCGACTCATTTGAATCAGTTCTTTTGAATGAATTGTTCAAACCAGTTCACGAATCAAAACTATTTAAGTAATTTTTTTATTAGATCAGATAGTAATCAGACAAATAGAAAAGGAACCCTTGGTCATATCCAAAAAAAATTAAAAGCCTGGTAGTGTTATGGTAGGTTTTGGATGATGATGGATTGCGCTCACACACATGCACACACAGGCTTGCCAAACACACAGTGAACAAGTGTCATTCTCCGACTGGCGTGAAAATTCGCAACTCATAAGAATCAGCCAAGAATATTTATCCCACCTAATTACCATCTTCGTTTCTCGTTCGTTCTCTGGCAGTGTTGAGGACCATCTGTTTGGATTGGGAGGTCAACGTCTAACTGATTATACTCTCACTTTTAGGGAACGAGTGCTTGCAGCTCTCGTTCTATCCTCAGACGCCAAACAGGCTGTCGAAATTACCATAATTCCCATCATTCAAATGCTATGCAAATGACTAGTGAATGCTGGCAGCACGTCACCATTTGGACCTACTGAGGAATGTTACAGGCATCATAAATGTGTTGATAAATATTCAGTTAATCGGTTGAGCGATGTGAGCAAAAAAGCACGTCTGCAGAACGTCGCTGCGACGATGATTGTTCTAATCACGAAAAGAACAGCTAAATATGGAGTGTGAGAATTAAACATCATCAGTTGACAATTAAAGGGGTAGTTCACCCAAAAATAAAATTTCTGTCATTAATAATTCACCTTAATGTCGTCCCACACCCGTAAGGCTTTCGTTCATTTTGGGAACACAAATTAAGATATTTTTAATGAAATCTGAGAGATATCTGAGCCACACATAGGCAGCAATGTCATTGCACATTTCAAGGCCCAGAAAGGAAGCAAAGACACTGTAAAAATATATTTCGTATATAAACAAAAACACCGACTGAACCCGGCAGCCCAAAGTCATACAGTATAGAGTAAAAAATATATGATCAATAAATCATGACAGCATATGTTTTTCCAGTACTTTAACTAATAAAAATAATTTAACCAATTTTAACTTTGTTTTTTAAAGTTACAGGAGATTTAACAGGACAAAAACATCGTTCAAATGTTTAGCTAATTTGAAAAGTTTTAAGTTAAGGTAGGTGGAAATGTTTTCCTGTATTATAATAAGGTCCCATTAGTTAACGTTAGTTAATAAAAATTATTCATGTTAGCTCATTAACATTAACAGACACCATTTTAGATTTTAATAATGTATCACTAAATGTTACAGTCAACATTAACTAAGACTAGAAATATTTTTCATGGTTAGTTCATGTTGTTAACTAATGTGGTTATGTAATTTTATCAAATTAAACCTTATAAAGTGTTACCATATACAGTATACTGCTATAAAATGAATGTTGAGAGCAGCTCAGATCATCTGATCCTGTAAAAACATGATAAAAACAGATCTGAGACAAGTTTCCATTTGCTCTTCATTCAACTTGAGATAGTAAAGAGATCTCACTGGAGATTTTCTTTCCTACATGATGGTACTGGTATGCTAAAATGTTACTGCCATAGCGTAAAAAGCATGATTTTTTTTATTTTTTATTTGGGAAACTCTACTCGTTGCTCTTAACTCCGTCAGACCTCATAACACAGAAACTCATTCAGTGGATGCTGCGACACGATACTAAATCGCTATCAGAGTCACAGTAATGCTTCACCCGTCCCCATGAGACTGAAAAGTGATCATTTCGGCGGCACTTCCACATCTAATATGAACAAACTTCCTTAAATCTCTGGATCTCGGCTCTGCTTCCACATATTGTGCCGGCTGGGATTATGTTCCTGGAAAGCTCTGCTTCAGTCTCCTTGTGCTGCTGTGCTGGATAACAGATGATAACACGGGTGAGGAAGTGGAAATAACATTGAAGATTGTTTGTTATTGACACAATGCATCTGCTATGCCTTAAGATGGGCGAGTGATGTATTCGTAAAGACGACACAGCAGCACAAACATATGCATGTAGTACTCTAACATATAGCAAATGCTTGATTGTTTCTATCGCCGCAAAATGTAATTTGTGTTATCGTCCACCTCTAATCTGCTAAATGCAACTATAAGGCATGAAGATATTAAGAATAACATATTATGAATATTAACATCATTATTTTATGTAAAGCAGCTTTGAAACAACGTGTATTTTGATAAGCGCTGTACAAATAAATTTGACTTGACATATTGTCTTTGACTTCTTGTAGCTCAAACAGTAGAGCATGGCACTAGCAATGCCAAGGTCATGGGCTTGAGTCCCAAAGAAAGCATGAATTGAAAAACAAAATGTATAACTTGAATGCAATGCAAGACAAGCCACTTTGGATAAAAGCATCTGGGTCAATGACATGACGGGTCTTTTTTTTTTTCTATCCAAAGGCCTTAATGATAATAAAAAACAAAGATATGACATCCAAAGTATGTAAGGTAGTACAACTAGATCTCTTTTATTGAATCCAAAATTATATTAAAATTATATTTTGCTACATATAAAGGTATTTTAAAGATTCTGAAGTGTCAAAAGGTCATTCGGTTTAACTGTCCAAAGGCCAATACAGCCATTTCATTTGTGATTAAAATATCTTAAAATGTAATAAATGTATATATTTTTTATTCTGGCATGATTTTACAACATCATATATCAACATAGTGCAAAATGGTATTAAAATTATGTGTAGAAGTTGTTGCTTTCTTATGAGAAAGAGTGTCCGGAAAAATGAATTTCATTGATGTCATTCGGAGTAACCAATATAAAGGGACCATTTTGGATCAAGTCATGCGGTCAATATCATGTGACAGGATGTGACATCATTGCAAACACCTGCAAAGGACCACATGGTCGTATTTGAAAAATTCACGTTTTAACTTGCTCATACGCATGTCCCAAAACATCAGGTCATTCGGTACAACCACTATAAAACGTGGAAAATGTTGTAATATTTAAAAAACTTAAAATGTTTGATTTTCCTTTTGCTAGCTAGCTAGATATCATCCTGTTAGCATTGTTTGAAAATATCATCATTCGGTACAACCAAAAGTGTAATTCGGTAAAACCGAAATTTTGGTTAAACCGAATTTTTTGGTAAAACCAAATTTTGTCTATCTTGTAAAAAAAATGACAAAAGCAGTGTTAATTGATTATAAAAACCACATAATCTCATTGTTAACACTTTATTAAACTTCAAAATTAACTATATCTCCATTATGTTTTTTACACTTTTAAAAACCTTATTCATCAAAGAACTATCTGCCAAATGCATGGATATAAATATATTATATAAATATTTTACTACGTATATTTCATACTGAAATGAAGCTGTCATACAACATGATGCCTAGTTTTTGACCTTTTTGGAAGCTTGACAGCTCAACAATTATTTATTTTATTAACTAACATTAACAAAAGTTAATAAATGCTGTACAAATGTATTGCTCATAGTTTGCTCATGTTAACTAATGTTAACAAATGAGACTATTGTAAAGTGTTACCAAAAGATGCATCATAATTCATTACGAGACCAATGACATTTGATGGTATGATGAAACTTAATGCATTAATGCCACGGAATGCATGAATTGAAAAACAAATTGAATGCAATGTAAGTCACTTTGGATAAAAGCACCTGCCAAATGCATGAAAATAAATATTTCTGAAACATGATGCTTTTTGTCCTTTTTGAAGCTTGACGGCTCCTGATCACTGTCTACTTCCTTTGTATAGACAATGACAGCTTGGACAATGTGCTAAACGTCTCATTTCATGATTCACAAAAGACAGAAAGTCATGCAGGTTTGAAACGACATGAAGGTGAATAAATGATGACAGTTAGGTTCATTTTGGGGTGAACTATCCCTTTAACTTGTCATAAACCAGAGCTCTCAGATATAGCAAGAGTGATTTCATGTTTGATGGAGAGGGATTGGGTTCACAGTTCAGCGCACAGCACATCTGAGCCGAGCCGTTCTCGAGAGGGCCAGAGAGACGGCGGTACAAGGAGGGAGAAACATCTTGCTTCGGTTGAGGGACAATTTGTCTGTCAGAAAGAAGTTAGCAAATATTTTGAGGGCAAAAACTGATTCCACCGGCAATTACCGGAGACTGGAAAGCGGCCCACATATACACGTATTTACAGCGGCGTAGCAGCTTGAAGAGTTGTGCATTACCTCTTTAATTAGTTGTCGCTGTTAATTACAGTTGCTAAGAGCGTGTCCCATAGCAACTGCGGCAAAATGGCCCGTTTATTTAAGAGTCTCTAATGCTGCTTAGCAGATAATTGTTCATTAATATATGGGTTTGTGCATAAATGCATGACCCGGCCTTTGTTGCAATGCTCGCTAATTCAAATGACTTTTGCCAAAGTCACACAAGTATGGAGTGTGCATGAAAATAAGGACTCTGGCATACTTACAATGAAAACTATTAGATGAGTGACTATTCATAAATAAATATAGGAAACACAGGAAAAGGGATTTGCATAGATGTCATTGTGCATTGACAATGGACTTATTCATTTATGATGATAAACAAACGAGTGATGCCATTTAGAGGGCACTGAATGCTTGGCCTTTTAAAAACAGGGGAAGGTGGTGCGTATAATTACATATCTGAATATGGATTGCCTTTCTTATGTGATAATTGGATTTACTCCGAAGTGGGTTTAATCCAGCCCACGTCGACAGCAAGCCATTTAGGAGAAATATGAATTGCTCAACCTACATGCGATTCTAAATAATCACGATTCTTCAACGCTGTCGGCAAAACACTTCTGACAGAATAAACATAAGCAAGGGTTACGCCGGAGCGACGCTGGGCTGTAATTTACTTTTATAGACGTCTGTTTTCTTCCCAACCTACAGCTTTTCAAGAGCACCGCATGGAAAACATTTTCCGGATGCGTGTCAGAAAAACGTTGACAATTGCAAACTCCCACCCCGTGATCTATTCGTCCTGTGCCAAGAGCCGCCGGTCGAGCACAGAGATTTCATGCAAATACATATTTCTCTCATCTAAACATGGCCACTTTGAACTCATTCCTGGAGGCATTGAAGGGAAAGATGTAGGAAAAGTGCTTTAAGCTAAATATTGTTCCTCCCGGAGCATTACAGTCTGCTGACTGGCAAATGAATCTGTGACTCTCCACTGAAGTATTATCAACACTGAGCAGCAGTTTATCACACAGAACTCGAAGGAAATATCTGGAAGACCTTCCATTCTCTGTATCTTTAGATTATTATTAGTACTGCTGTTTGTTCAATCTTCACTATTACTAGTGTTATATATGAGATATGAGATATAGGTATTAAACTTTGAGTCTAGCAACCACCAAGAATTCCCCACAAAAGCATTTTAAACCCCTGGCAACATTCTGCAATAATGTTCTGCATTCTGCACCTAGAATACCCTAACAACTGCAAACACTTAATGTACTATAGTACTATAGAAACTGCATAGCAACACCCTGGCAGCATACTTGATCTTAGCAACCACTGAGCAACAACTAGCATCCACCCAGAATGCCCTAGAAACAACATAGCATCACCCTCGCAACATCCTAGCAAACACTGAGCAATGCCCAAGCAATCACCTAGAATACCCTAACAACTACATAGCAACACCCTGGTAGTATACTTAATCTTACAACCACTGAGCAACAACTAGCAACCACCCAGTATGTCATAGCAACTGCAGAGCAACACACTAAAACACTTACGGTATCATAGCAAGTGCATAGCAATGCCCTGGCAACATCCTAGCAGCCACTGTGCAATGCCCTAGCAATTACCCAGAATACCCTAGAAACAGCATAGCATCACCCTGGCAACATCCTAGCAGCACTGAGCAATGCCCTGGCAACATCCTATAATATCCTAGCAACCGCTGTGCAATGCCCTAGCAATTACCCAGAATACCCTAGCAACTACACAGCAACACCCTGGCAGCATACTTAATCTTAGCAACCACTAAGCAACAACTAGCAACATCCCAGAATGCCCTAGAAACAGCATAGCATCACCCTGGCAACATCATAGCAACCACTGAGCAATGCCTGAGCAATCACTCAGAATACCCTAACAACTACATGGCAACACCCTGGCAACATACTTAATCTTAGCAACCACTGAGCAACAACTATCAACCACCCAGTGTACCATAGCAACTGCATAGCATCACCCTGGAAACAACCTATAACATCCTAGCAACCACTTAAGGTACAATAGCAACTGCATAGTAATGTCCTAGCAACCACTGTGCAATGCCCTAGCATTTACCCAGAATACCCTAGCAACTACATATCAACACCCTGGCAGCATACTTAATCTTAGCAACCATTAAGCAACAACTAGCAACCACCCTGAATGCCCTAGCAACTACATATCAACACCCAGGCAGCATACTTAATCTTAGAAACCACTAAGCAACAACCAGCAAACACCCCGAATGCCCTAGAAACAGCATAGCATCACCCTGGCAACATCCTAGCAACACTAAGGAATGCCAGAGCAATCACCCAGAATACCCTAGTAACTACATAGCAACACCCTGGCAACATACTTAATCTTAGCAACCACTGAGCAACAACTAGCGACCACCCAGTATACCACAGCAACTGCATAGTGTCATCCTGGCAACGACCTATAACATCCTAGCAACCACCCAGAATACCCTAACAACTGTATAGCAACACACTAAAACACTTAAGGTACCATAGCAACTGCATAGCAATGCCCTGGCAACATCCTATAACATCCAAGCAACCACTGTGTAATACCCTAACAACCCCCTAGAATACCCTAGAAACTACATAGCAACACCCTGGCAGCATACTTAATCTTAGCACCCACCCAGTATACCATAGTAACTGCATAGCATCATCCTGGCAACAACCTATAACATCCTAGCCACCCAGAATACCCTGACAACTTCACTGCAACACACACACACACACACACACACACACACACACACACAGAGAGAGAGAGAGAGAGAGAACATATATTACTTTATCAACTGTATGGCAATGCCCTGGCAATACTTAAACATCCTTGCAACCAGTGTGCAATGCCCTAGTAACCACCCAGAAGCCCTAGCAACTGCACAGCAACACCCTGGCAACATCCTAGCAACCACCCAGAATAACTGCATAGCAACACACTAAAAAGCAACTGCATAGCAATTCCCTGGCAACATCCTGTAACATCCTAGCAGCCACTGTGCAATGCCCTAGCAATTACCCAGAATACCCTAGAAACAGCATAGCATCACCCTGGCAACATCCTAGCAGCACTGAGCAATGCCCTGGCAACATCCTATAATATCCTAGCAACCGCTGTGCAATGCCCTAGCAATTACCCAGAATACCCTAGCAACTACACAGCAACACCCTGGCAGCATGCTTAATCTTAGCAACCACTAAGCAACAACTAGCAACATCCCAGAATGCCCTAGAAACAGAAACAGCATAGCATCACCCTGGCAACATCATAGCAACCACTGAGCAATGCCTGAGCAATCACCCAGAGTACCCTATTCTTCAGAATATGCATAAATCCACTGCAGGTCAAATGAAATGAAAACACAAACTCAGTGAGTGAATAATGTGGCCTCAGACGCGTCGTTGATTATTTGCATGAGTGTCGTGTAAATTCAAGCCTGCAAACATGCGCCATTCCTCACTGCAAAACATGACGTGTCACAGGAAGCCCTCTGGACCATGAACGACCCACAAGATGCTTTAACTCACCCTCATTTTTCTCCTCATTAAAGGAATTATCTTGTCAAACCAAAAACAGAGAGGCGCGTTTGAAAATAAAGCAAACTGCTCAGGCTGAGGGTTTGTGGATGAAGATGGCCAGAATGAGACAGCGGCTCGTTTACTATTACTGGCTGCGGGCTGTTCTGAACGTCTGCATCATTACTCCTGGACGCACATAAGAAAGTCCAAATGTCTGCAGATCTTTCAGAGTTCACAACCTGAATAATGCAAGAAAGTACTGCAGCACATTCCATTCTGGAAAATGTGCCTGTTCAAGGTGCAGCCTTGACATGTGAATCGCTGGTTATTGCTTCATTTATGACCCATGTCAGTTCAGAACGAGTGCATGAACGCAGTGAGAAGGGATGCAGTGCACGTTACATTTTCACTAAATTCGTGTCAATCTACGCTGTCGCTGCTGTTCATGCAGAACCCCATAGTGCTACAGTCCACATCGTCACTGGCAGGAAATGACATGCTGGATTCTAAAACACAGTCAAATATTCTAGTGCCATTTGACAGGAGTGAGGATATGTTATATTGGAATAAGATGTGACATCTTGTTACATTACTAACACTGAAGATCATTTAACCATTCTCAACAACATAAGAGGAGTTTTTCATTATACATATTTTGCATATTTCCAGAAATACTCTGACAGTGATTTAAATGACTTTTGAAATTTCTGACAGAAAATGCCTTGGAGTTTATTTTAGATTTAATATGAAGCAGGAACACTGTCACAAAAAAATTGTATTTTAAGAATGTGTTTGCTTCAATACGGTTGTGACTAAAGGAATATGTGATTTAATATGTAAGCTACAACTCAACAAAAATAACATGTTTATGCCAAAATTTCTTTGCTCACAAAGTTTTTTTAAGTAAAAACCAGTAAAGCTGCAGCTACAGCTGCACTGAATTCTGATTCCAACACAAGTGATGCATTCTGGGAAATGAAGTGCTCTTCCACCCTGATCCACAAAAGTTCATTTATTAAATATGATGAAATATAACCTTAAGAAAAATATTTATTGGGTTTGGTGGCATTTCAAATGCCCATCCGTCTGTCATTATCAATCCATCCATCCATCCATCCATCCATCCATCCATCAAATAAGCAATAAAAGATAGGAAAAAAATTTAATGCCTTTCAAACCTTTTTCAAAACTTTCAAAGACTTTGTCAACTTGGCAATCA